>NC_134357.1:167899849-168044089 GCF_048569485.1 Anomaloglossus baeobatrachus
CTGTAACAGAGAATATCATAACCTGGTGAGGTCGGTAACAGGGTGCAGAAATGGTGCCTGGGAGAGCAAGGGGGAGCGTTACCAGCAGTAACGGCCCGTGGAGAACAGCAGAGGCTGGTTTGTGTGGCAGCAGCGGCGTGTGACACAGACGCTGTCCGGCGCCATTATAAGAGGGAGGAGATGGCTGTGGAAGGTGGAGGGGAGCGCGTCACATCAGGTGACGCACTGTGGAACGCATGTGTGGAACGCATAGTGCGGCCCATGTTAGTGACACACGCGGTCACATGATGTATGGGCGGGCATAGTAATTACAGAGAGGGCGTTACAATAGTGCAGGGCTGTGTGTGATGTGGAATACTATAGATGGGTGACATTACCTGCTGTAGGGCGTGGAGGAGAGCGTGCCACTAGGGGGAGGTGCAGGAAAGCAAGGGATCAATTATGGGAGATCTGAAAAGGAAAATGGAGAAAAAAGGCATTAGTACACACAAGCTAAAGAATATGATAGGAGCATATTGGAATGCAATGGGCCGAAGCCTGTTGGAAAAACCGGTATCATAATATGTTAGGAGAAAAATATACATTATTAGTATAGGAATACAATAAGCACAATGGAATATAGAAGGCCAAAGCATATTCATATAGAGATATATATGGATTGGAATGCAATAGGCATATTAGAGTGCCATGGGTCAGATTCATAACACATTAAAGAAAAAACTCAAAGAAAAACTCTTCAGCATAGTGAACATTCCATCAATTTTTTAGACACCACAGTTATCATCAACCCTGATCGTTCTCTCTCCACAGACTTGTATACTAAACCGACTGATAGGAACAGCCTCCTCTTGCACTCCAGTTGTCACCCAAGACACATCAAGAAGTCTCTACCCCATTCCCAGCATTGCCGCGTGGACAGGATTGTCTCGGATCCTACCACCAGGGTTTCACGACATTGTGATATGGACAGAAAATTTTCTGTAAGGGGCTATCCACCATATGTCAAACCCCCCCCTTCCGATACTACTCCTAATGTGCGACATGACAAAAGGATTCCGCTTGTGAGTACATATCACCCATTCACTCCCCTTATTAACGGCATTATCCTCAAACATTGGCCTCTCCTGCACCAAGCCTATCCCTCGGTTCCAGAGTTTGACTCCCAACCCCTCATTTGCTACAAACGTCCCCAGAACCTGAAGGACACACTAGTTAGGGCCGACATTGGTCCCTCCAAACCCACAGTTAAACAAACGTTTTTTTTCCAGTCAACGTAAGGGCACATTTCCTTGCTTGCATTGTTTACAGTGCTCACACATAACCAAAGGGGAATGTTTCACCCACCCACGTATCGGAAAGAAGTTCCCGATTCCGGGGTATTTTACGTGTGAGTCCAACTATGTTGTTTACCTCATCAAGTGTCCTTGCGGTCTCGGATATGTGGGTGAGACCACCCAACATATCCGGGACCGCATTAACAAACACAAATCCACCATCCGCTGCAAACAGACCACACTACCGATTCCTGCACACTTCATCACAGCTGGCCATACAATACCACAACTCAGATTCCAGGTTCTGGAACATGTTGATCAACCTCGCCGCGGGGGTAATCGCATCAGAATACTCAGAGAACGTGAGGCTTATTGGATCCACACGTTACAAACTTTGGAGCCCTTAGGGCTCAATAGGGAATATGAGGCCCCTACATAACCAACATCTCAAATTTTACCTTGCGTACTTCTGTTTTGCTCATCATGTCGCTTTATGCCATTTGACCCTTAATAATGGGGCTTTTTCTTTGAGTTTTTTCTTTAATGTGTTATGAATCTGACCCATGGCACTCTAATATGCCTATTGCATTCCAATCCATATATATCTCTATATGAATATGCTTTGGCCTTCTATATTCCATTGTGCTTATTGTATTCCTATACTAATAATGTATATTTTTCTCCTAACATGTTATGATACCGGGTTTTCCAACAGGCTTCGGCCCATTGCATTCCAATATGCTCCTATCATATTCTTTAGCTTGTGTGTACTAATGCCTTTTTTCTCCATTTTCCTTTTCAGATCTCCCACAATTGATCCCTTGCTTTCCTGCACCTCCCCCTAGTGGCACGCTCTCCTCCACGCCCTACAGCAGGTAATGTCACCCATCTATAGTATTCCACATCACACACAGCCCTGCACTATTGTAACGCCCTCTCTGTAATTACTATGCCCGCCCATACATCATGTGACCGCGCGAGTCACTAACATGGGCCGCACTATGCGTTCCACACATGCGTTCCACAGCGCGTCACCGGATGTGACGCGCTCCCCTCCACCTTCCACAGCCATCTCCTCCCTCTTATAATGGTGCCGGACAGCGTCTGTGTCACACGCCGCTGCTGCCACACAAACCAGCCTCTGCTGTTCTCCACGGGCCGTTACTGCAGGTAACGCTCCCCCTTGCTCTCCCAGGCACCATTTCTGCACCCTGTTACCGACCTCACCAGGTTATGATATTCTCTGTTACAGGCGTTCACCCATCCTCCACAGTGACACTGTCACTCCTCTGCATACGGTATGTAGCATTCTCCTTGCTCCTTATGGTTGCTGTGCTCATCTGCTGTTCTCTTCCTCTTCCTCCCCTTACCCTCTCCTTTTCTCTCTCTTCGCTCTCTCTCTTTCCCTCCCTCTCTCCTTTCCTCTCTTTCTCTCCCTCTCTTCTCTTTCTCCCCCTTTCTCTTTCTCCCTCTTTCTCTTTCTCCCTCTTTCTTTCTTCTTCTATACATGTCTCATTTCGATTACTATCATACTCTCCTTTTGCTACGCTTTTTCTGCCTTCTACATCCTAGGATACTGACTTTGGCTTGTACCTTCGCCTGACAATCCATTTGTCCTTTTTCCCCATGGTACTTCTTTGTCTGAATCATGCCTATTAACTATTCTCTCCCTTATGTTATTAGAGCACACTCTGCAATTGTGAAAGAACCTTGCCTCCCTTTATGCATTTCGGTTGTCCTATGTGACCCGCACCATCCAGCTGTAACCATTGATGTACGTTCTTTCTCTACGTGTACATTTTTGTATATTTTTGTATTTACCCTGTACATATTTTATGTCCCACTTGTACATATATGCACTCATTTTGTCATTTTTCACACCTTTTCAGGCAACTACCTTGAGAAAGGCTTTACGCCGAAATGTCGGTGTTGCTCTGGTTTAGGTTCACTTTTGCAGTGTGTCAATAAATCCACTTGCATCACAAAAAATTCTCTTGCTTTCATTTTGAGTGCTGGGGTCACATACTATTTACTTAACATTGGTAAAGCTGCAGGGGCAGATGGACTCAGTTCACGTGTCCTTAAAGTGTGTGCAGACCAGCTGTGAACGGTCTTTACACACCTATTTAATGGAAGTCTACAAACACAGAGGGTACCAGTGTTATGGAAAACTTCCTGTCTGGTTCCGGTACCCAAGACTACTTCTCCTGCAACCCTAAATGACTATCGTCCCGTAGCCTTAACATCTCATGCTATGAAGGCCTTGGAAAGATTAATGCTTGCTCACTTGAGTCCGAGGGTGAGGGCTTTTATTGATCCCCTACAGTTTGCTTACCGGCATAGATTGGGGGTGGACGATGCTATTCTTTCTCTGTTACATACTGTACATTCATTTTTGGAGAATGACGGAACCACTGTGCGAGCAATGTTCTTCGATTTCTCGAGTGCATTTAACACCCTTCAGCCACTTTTACTACACAAAAAGATGACTGATATGAAGGTGGAGGAGGGGATGAGAAATTGGATAACTGACTACCTATCAGACCGGCCACAGTTTGTACAGATGGGAGCAGTTGTGTCTAACAGATTATTGAGCAGTGTAGGTGCCCCTCAGGGAACGGTGCTAGCGCCCTTTCTATTCATACTGTATACATCTGACTTTCAGTATAAATCTGATTTTTGCCACCTTCAAAAATTCTCGGATGACTCCGTGGTTGTTGGATGTATTAGGGGGGACCAGGGAGATGAGGAATATAGAAGGGTGGTGTCGAATTTTGTGGATTGGTGCCATGGTAACTATCTACAACTAAATGTTAAAAAAACTAAGGAGTTGGTGGCCAACTATAGCAGGAGAAAGATGGAATGTTTACCGATCACTATTGCTGGTCAGGAGGTGGAGCAGGTGGAGAGTTACAAATATTTGGGGGTCCACCTGGATAGCAAACTGGACTGGAGAGGCCACTCAGAGAGGGTCTACAAGAAGGGGATGAGCAGACTGTATTTCCTAAGGAAACTGAGGTCTTTTAATGTGTGCAGCAAAATGTTAGAAATGTTCTACCAGTCTGTAGTGGCAAGTGCCATCTTTTTTGCACTCATATGCTGGGGTAGTAGTGTGCGGGTCTCTGATGCTAATAAGCTGAATAAGCTTATCAAGAAGGCAAGCTCCACTGTTGGCTGCAATCTGGACTCTTTTGAGGAGGTAGTGGAGAGAAGAACTCTGAAAAAGTGTACGGCGATAATGAATAATAATGCACATCTATTATATGAGCTATTCATGAGACAGAAGAGCACCTTCAGTAACCGGCTAATCCTGCTGAGGTGTAAGAAGGAAAAATATAGGAAATCATTTGTGCCAACTGCTATGGGAATGTACAACAATAACATTAGTGTATCAAGGTGAATGTCTACTTTATTTCTTCTACTTTCAGTTCACCCGCTGTGAATGTCCTAATCTAATGTATAATGTTCTTCTGTCAACTCTACTGTCTCGTCAATTATGTAATTCATGTTATGATTTAAGTTGTGCTGCTG
Organism: Anomaloglossus baeobatrachus; assembly: GCF_048569485.1. NCBI lineage: Eukaryota > Metazoa > Chordata > Amphibia > Anura > Aromobatidae > Anomaloglossus > Anomaloglossus baeobatrachus. The sequence goes on from NC_134357.1 coordinate 167,904,655, forward strand.
TGATACACTTTATTGATCCCGTGGGAAATTATGGTATCGTATCGTATCACTCTGGATGAACTGCAGAGATCTACGGCTGAGGTGGGAGAGTCTGTCCATAGGACAACAATCAGTCATACACTGCACAAATCTGGCCTTTATGGAAGAGTGGCAAGAAGAAAGCCATTTCTCAAAGATATGCATAAAAAGTGTTGTTTACAGTTTGCCACAAGCCACCTGGGAGACACACCGAAAATGAAACCAAAATCGAACTTTTTGGGCACAATACCAAACGATATGTTTGGCGTAAAAGCAACACAGCTCATCACCCTGAACACACCATCCCCACTGTCAAACATGGTGGTGGCAGCATCATGGTTTGGGTCTGCTTTTCTTCAGCAGGGACGGGAAGATATTTAAAATTGATGGGAAAATGGATGGAACCAAATTCAGGACCATTCTTGAAGAAAACCTGTTGGAGTCGGCAAAATACCTGAGACTGGGACGGAGATTTGTCTTCCAAGAAGACAATGATCCCAAACATAAAGCAAAATCTACAATGGAATGTTTCACAAATAAACGTATCCAGGTGTTACAATGGCCAAGTCAAAATCCAGACCTGAATCCAATCGTGAATCTGTGGAAAGAGCTGAAAACTGCTGTTCACAAACATTCTCCATCCAACCTTACTCAGCTCCAGCTGTTTGCAAAGGAAGAATGGACAAGAATTTCAGTCTCTTGATGTGCAAAACTGATAGAGACATACCCCAAGCGACTTGCAGCTGTAATCACTGCAAAAGCTGGTGCTACAAAGTTATTTATTTTTTTAAAAAAAAGTTTAAAAAAAAGCAATAAATTTCATTCATTTTCACAATTGTGTCCCGCTTGTTGTTGATTCTTCACCATAAAAATTTAATTTTTATTTTTATGTTTGAAGCCTGAAATGTGGGAAAAGGTTGAAAAATTCAAGGGGGCCAAATACTTTCGCAAGGCACTGTATAATAGATAGATAAATACAGCATCTCTTTGTAGGTGGAGTCAGATTCATTTGTTCCCATAAAACTACTATAAAGAAATGAGGGGAAAAAAATACAAATATATATATAACAAAAATGTCTTTCTTTATTTTCACCACCTTGGATTCAAATCAGCAACAATCCCTAGCTGTTGAGCCACAAGGAATCATGATGTAAGAGGATTTTATATAGATGAACCTAAAATGCAACCTCTCACACAGGACACAGAGCTCCATTGCACAGAGCAGCATCTCTGTGTCCTGTATTGTAGAGCAGGGGTGGGCAATTAATTTTCCCATGGGGCCGCATAAGAAATTGGGATTGGTTTAGAGGGCCGGACTAATATAATTACCTCAGTTCTACCCAATATACTACATCACTACACCCCCTCCATATACTACACCTGTAATAAACTACACCACTTGTCACGCTCCCCGGGTCCTCGGCTCCCCTTCCCGGGTCCCCTGCCCCGCTCCCCGGCTCACCTGCCACGCTCCCCGCGTCCCAGTCCCTTGTGCCCGTCCTTCCTGGGCTTCCTGGCCGCCGATCCCGGCGCCCGACGGCCTCCCAGGCCCTGCTCGGCTCCCCTGCGTCCTCCTCTCAGCCTCCTTCCCTGGCTTCTGGCACCCGGGCCGCGCGCACGCGCATTAGGGCGCGCGCGCGGTCACTGACCCTTTCTTAAAGGGCCAGCGCCCATTCACAGGAAATGAGGTTAGACAGGTACGGGGTATAAAGGGGGTTCTTGTCCAAGGGGGCGGGGCCTGATCTTCGTGTTTTCTGAGCTAGGAGTCAGGTCTCCTTGTGTTTTCCTGCCATACTTACGTATCTCTCTTCTAGAGCTGATCCCGCCTCGCCATCCAGTCCTGCTGAATCCCGAGCCCCGCACGCTGTCCGTCTGCCATCTGACAGTCCGTACCATCTCGGATCCCTGCGGTGACCTGTCATCTCGCTCCCAAGGTTCCGGACCCCGCCTGACATCATCTCGGCCTCCGAACCTGAGCTACGTCACCCGGACTACCATCTGTGACTCCGTGGTCCCAGGGACTCCTTCGCTACCTTCACTTGCACGGACTGTTCTGCTGCCCATCAGTGCTTCAGCTACCGGACTCCCTACCACCATCTTAGAGTTCGGTCCAGTGGATCCACCTCCTGGGTCTGCCCGACCGCCCGGCCCTGACAGTAAGATCAGGCCATGGATCCCGCTGCAGCACTATTGGCCCTGCAAGAGGAACTCCAACGCCAGCGTGAAGTCCAGACCCGCATGCTGCAATTTATGACCTCCGTGGACACTCGCCTGTACACATTACAAGCATCAATGACGCCTGCAGCACCCAGGTCTCCCACTAGGCAATCCACGGCTCCCGCACCAGTGGCAGCCGCGTCGGATGCTTCCCGACTCCGTTTGGCGTCACCTCCTCGTTATGCTGGAGATCCCAAGACCTGCAGGGGCTTCATAAACCAATGCTCCCTTCACTTCACGCAGCTGCCCCATCTGTTCGCCTCCGACCAAGCCAAGGTCGCCTTTATAATGTCTCACCTGGAGGGCGAGGCACTGGCGTGGATGAACCCCTTGTGGGAGAAGGAGGACCCCATGACCAAGGATCTTCAAGAGTTCCTGCAGGCCTTTCGCAGTACCTTTGACGAGCCGGGACGCGCCTCTGCGTCTGCTTCATCACTTCTCCGCCTACGTCAAGGAACACTGACGGTGGGCCAATACGCCATCCGTTTCCGCACTTTGGCTTCTGAACTCGGGTGGAATAATGAGGCCCTGACAGCCGCCTTCTGGGAAGGACTGTCAAGTCGCATCAAAGATGAGTTGGCGGGTCGTGACATGCCCTCCACCCTAGATGCCCTGATTGCCCTAGCCACGCGAGTGGACATTCGTTTTCAGGAGCGCTCCAAAGAGCTGGTTCGTGAGCGACGTGCGGTACGGCACTCCTCTCCGCCACAGAAGTCCTCTGTGCCACAGTCATCTACAGCTGGGATTCCTGTCCACGAACCCATGCAGGTTGATCGAGTACGACAGTCTGACCAACGTCGAGCAGAGCGGCTCGCCAAGGGCCTCTGCTTTTACTGCGGAGGGGACACACATCTCCTACGCTCCTGTCCGGAAAGGCCGGGAAACTCCAAAGCCTAGGGTTGGTAGGAGAGGCCACCCTAGGTGCTGGGACTCTCTCCGACCCAGTTATGTGGACGGTACAAGTATCAACAGGAGAGACGCGCTTCACGGCTGAGGCATACCTCGACTCCGGAGCAGCAGGCAATTTTATCCAGCAGGCCACGGTGGACAAATACCAGCTGCCTGTTACTCTACTCGAGAAGCCCCTACTGATTGCCTCGGTGGATGGGAGACCCCTCTCTGATACCATCTCCTGGATCACGAAGCCGGTGGAACTGCGTATCGGTGCTCTGCACACCGAGAACATCGCTCTCTACGTCCTTCCACACATGTCCCACCAAGTCCTGCTGGGACTTCCTTGGTTGCGAACACACGAACCCTCAGTCAACTGGGGTACTGGCGAAATCACCCGTTGGGGCTCTGCCTGTCATGAGAGATGTCTAAAGTCTATACAACCAGTCCGACGACCTCCGGTTCCTGAGAACCTACCGGGTCTGCCCTCGGCCTATTGGTCCTTCACGGACGTTTTTGACAAGAAGGAGTCTGAGGTACTTCCGCCACACCGTCCCTACGATTGCGCCATCGACCTGCTCCCAGGAACAACACCACCTCGAGGACGGATATATCCGTTGTCTCCAGCCGAAACCAGGGCCATGTCCACCTACATCATGGAAAGCCTGGCAAAGGGATTCATCCGGAGATCCTCCTCTCCTGCGGGAGCAGGCTTCTTCTTCGTTAAGAAGAAAGAGGGAGACCTTCGCCCATGCATTGACTACCGGGGCTTGAATCAGATTACTATAAAAAACAAGTACCCCCTACCGCTCATCCCCGAACTGTTCGATCGGCTCAGAGGAGCCCGTGTGTTCACCAAACTGGATCTTCGGGGTGCCTACAACCTAGTTCGTATCCGCTCTGGGGACGAATGGAAGACCGCGTTTAATACTCGCGATGGGCACTATGAATACTGTGTGATGCCCTTCGGTCTGTGTAACGCTCCTGCCGTATTCCAAGAACTGGTGAACGACATTTTCCGGGACCTCCTCTACGTATGTGTAGTAGTTTATCTGGATGACATTCTTGTTTTCTCTCCGGACCTCCAGACCCACAGAGAGAACGTAAAGCTGGTTCTACAAAGACTGAGAGAGAATCGTCTCTACGCCAAATATGAGAAGTGCGTCTTTGAGCAGTCTTCTCTTCCTTTCCTGGGATACATCATCTCGGGGACTGGGCTGCAGATGGATCCCAAGAAGGTCTCCGCCATTCTCAACTGGCCTCCCCCTTCTGGACTGAAGGCAATCCAACGGTTCCTGGGATTTGCCAACTACTACCGCCAGTTTATTCCTCACTTCTCCGCCCTGACTGCTCCTCTCTCCGCTCTGACCAAAAAGGAGGCTAATCCAAAGGACTGGTCACCTGCGGCCGACGCCGCATTTTGCTCCCTGAAGCGAGCATTCGCCTCCTCTCCTGTACTACACCGACCAGAGTTAAACCGCCAGTTCACCTTAGAGGTGGATGCTTCCTCCTCAGGAGCCGGAGCAGTGCTCATGCAAAAATCCTCCTCCGGGAAGATGGTGACTTGCGGTTTCTTCTCTAAAAGCTTCTCAGCACCTGAACGTAATTACACCATCGGTGACCGAGAGCTATTAGCGGTCAAACTGGCTCTGGAGGAGTGGCGCTACCTCCTGGAAGGAGCAGTGTACCCCGTGATTATCTACACGGACCACAAGAACCTGGAATACCTGCGGTCCGCTCAGCGACTGAACCCACGGCAAGCCAGGTGGTCCTTATTCTTTGCCAGGTTTGACTTCCAGCTTCATTTCCGACCCGCGGACAAGAATATACGCGCTGATGCCTTGTCTAGGTCTCTCATGCCCCTGGAGCAGGAGGAAGAGACTATCCAACCTATCATCTCTCCTAACAAGATTGTTCCGGTGGCTCCTGTCACTCTGGCCCAGATACCACCCGGGAAGACCTATGTCTCTGAGACCGACAGGGAAAAAGTGTTACACTGGGGTCATGCCTCGAAAACAGCCGGCCATGCAGGCCAGAAGAGAACATGGGGTGCGATTGTACGCCATTACTGGTGGCCATCCCTTCGCACGGACGTTGCCGCCTTTGTCTCTGCCTGCCCCTCTTGTGCCAGGAACAAGACGCCCAAACACCTGCCCTATGGCCGTCTTCTGCCTCTGCCGATACCCTCAGTTCCATGGCAACACATAGCGATGGACTTTATTACGGACTTGCCAGTATCCTCCGGACACACAGTCATATGGGTCGTGGTGGATCGGTTCTCCAAAATGGCTCACTTCGTCCCTATGCCCGGACTGCCCTCTGCTCAGGAACTCGCGGAAGCCTATATACAACACATCTTTCGCTTACATGGCTTTCCTTCCCACATCGTGTCCGACAGAGGAACTCAGTTCACCTCCCGCTTCTGGAGGGCTCTCTGCAAACATCTGGGAGTGACTCTGGACTTTTCTTCCGCTTACCATCCTCAGTCTAATGGCCAAGTGGAGAGGGTCAATCAAATCTTGACATCCTTCTTACGTCACTATGTCAACGCCCATCACGACGACTGGTCCACGCTTCTGCCTTGGGCTGAGTTCTCCCATAACCACCACGTCAGTGAGTCGTCCTCCAAATCTCCCTTCCATGTCGTTTACGGACTACAGCCTTCCGTCCCGTTGCCTATATCCCCTTCTTCGGATGTCCCTGCTGCTGATACTGTAGCCCGTGACTTCGCTACCATTTGGGACTCTGTCAAGGCGTCCCTTGGGCGCGCTTCCCAGCGGATGAAGAAACACGCCGACAAGAGGCGCCTGGACCCTCCGTGTTTCTCTCCTGGTGACCTGGTCTGGCTTGCTTCCCAGTACATCCGACTGAAGATTCCTTCCTACAAGCTGGGTCCTCGCTACATCGGGCCGTTTAAGGTCCTCAGCAAGATCAATGAGGTCTCCTACAAACTGAAGCTTCCGGCCACGATGAGGATACCCAACTCCTTCCACGTCTCTCTCCTCAAGCCGGTGTTCCTTGGTCCCTTCTCCGCTGCTGCCAGCCCGGCTCCTCCTCCTATTGCTGAGGACGACATCTACGCGGTAAGAGATATCGTGGCCATGAAGACTGTTCGTGGCCGGCAGTTCTTCCTGGTGGACTGGGAGGGGTATGGTCCTGAGGATAGATCCTGGGAACCCAGGGAGAATGTGGGCACTCCTCTGATCCGTGCCTTCATGTCTCGATTGCGGGGAGGGGGGCGTGGGGGGGGGGGTACTGTCACGCTCCCCGGGTCCTCGGCTCCCCTTCCCGGGTCCCCTGCCCCGCTCCCCGGCTCACCTGCCACGCTCCCCGCGTCCCAGTCCCTTGTGCCCGTCCTTCCTGGGCTTCCTGGCCGCCGATCCCGGCGCCCGACGGCCTCCCAGGCCCTGCTCGGCTCCCCTGCGTCCTCCTCTCAGCCTCCTTCCCTGGCTTCTGGCACCCGGGCCGCGCGCACGCGCATTAGGGCGCGCGCGCGGTCACTGACCCTTTCTTAAAGGGCCAGCGCCCATTCACAGGAAATGAGGTTAGACAGGTACGGGGTATAAAGGGGGTTCTTGTCCAAGGGGGCGGGGCCTGATCTTCGTGTTTTCTGAGCTAGGAGTCAGGTCTCCTTGTGTTTTCCTGCCATACTTACGTATCTCTCTTCTAGAGCTGATCCCGCCTCGCCATCCAGTCCTGCTGAATCCCGAGCCCCGCACGCTGTCCGTCTGCCATCTGACAGTCCGTACCATCTCGGATCCCTGCGGTGACCTGTCATCTCGCTCCCAAGGTTCCGGACCCCGCCTGACATCATCTCGGCCTCCGAACCTGAGCTACGTCACCCGGACTACCATCTGTGACTCCGTGGTCCCAGGGACTCCTTCGCTACCTTCACTTGCACGGACTGTTCTGCTGCCCATCAGTGCTTCAGCTACCGGACTCCCTACCACCATCTTAGAGTTCGGTCCAGTGGATCCACCTCCTGGGTCTGCCCGACCGCCCGGCCCTGACACCACTACACCCCTATATACTATACCTGTATTATACTACACTCCCTCCATATACCTGTAATATACTACACCCCCATATACACCTGTATTATACTACACCACTATATAATACACCTCCGATATACTACATCATTGCACCCCTATATACTACACCTGTAATATACTACATCACTACACCCCATATACTACACCTGTAATATACTACACCTCCATATAGCACACCTGTAATATACTACATCACTACATCCCATATAGCACACCTGTAATATACTACATCACTACATCCCATATAGCACACCTGTAATATACTACAACTCCATATAGCACACCTGTAATATACTACAACTCCATATAGCACACCTGTAATATACTACAACTCCATATAGTACACCTGTAATATACTACATCACTACACCCCATATAGCACACCTGTAATATACTACAACTCCATATAGTACACCTGTAATATACTACATCACTACACCCCATATAGCACACCTGTAATATACTACAACTCCATATAGCACACCTGTAATATACTACAACTCCATATAGCACACCTGTAATATACTACAACTCCATATAGCACACCTGTAATATACTACAACTCCATATAGCACACCTGTAATATACTACAACTCCATATAGTACACCTGTAATATACTACATCACTACACCCCATATAGCACACCTGTAATATACTACAACTCCATATAGCACACCTGTAATATACTACAACTCCATATAGCACACCTGTAATATACTACAACTCCATATAGCACACCTGTAATATACTACAACTCCATATAGCACACCTGTAATATACTACAACTCCATATAGCACACCTGTAATATACTACAACTCCATATAGTACACCTGTAATATACTACATCACTACACCCCATATAGCACACCTGTAATATACTACAACTCCATATAGTACACCTGTAATATACTACATCACTACACCCCATATAGCACACCTGTAATATACTACAACTCCATATAGCACACCTGTAATATACTACAACTCCATATAGCACACCTGTAATATACTACAACTCCATATAGCACACCTGTAATATACTACAACTCCATATAGCACACCTGTAATATACTACAACTCCATATAGTACACCTGTAATATACTACAACTCCATATAGTACACCTGTAATATACTACATCACTACACCCCATATAGCACACCTGTAATATACTACAACTCCATATAGCACACCTGTAATATACTACAACTCCATATAGCACACCTGTAATATACTACAACTCCATATAGCACACCTGTAATATACTACAACTCCATATAGCACACCTGTAATATACTACAACTCCATATAGCACACCTGTAATATACTACAACTCCATATAGCACACCTGTAATATACTACAACTCCATATAGCACACCTGTAATATACTACAACTCCATATAGTACACCTGTAATATACTACATCACTACACCCCTATATACACCTGTAATATACTACATCACTACACCCCTATATACACCTGTAATATACTACATCACTACACCCCATATACTACACCTGTAATATACTACACCTCAATATAGCACACCTGTAATATACTACACCTCCATATAGCACACCTGTAATATACTACATCACTACACCCCTATATAGCACACCTGTAATATACTACATCACTACACCCCTATATAGCACACCTGTAATATACTACATCACTACACCCCTATATACACCTGTAATATACTACATCACTACACCCCATATACTACACCTGTAATATACTACACCTCAATATAGCACACCTGTAATATACTACATCACTACACCCCATATAGCACACCTGTAATATACTACAACTCCATATAGCACACCTGTAATATACTACAACTCCATATAGCACACCTGTAATATACTACAACTCCATATAGCACACCTGTAATATACTACAACTCCATATAGTACACCTGTAATATACTACATCACTACACCCCTATATACACCTGTAATATACTACATCACTACACCCCTATATACACCTGTAATATACTACATCACTACACCCCATATACTACACCTGTAATATACTACACCTCAATATAGCACACCTGTAATATACTACACCTCCATATAGCACACCTGTAATATACTACATCACTACACCCCTATATAGCACACCTGTTATATACTACATCACTACACCCCTATATAGCACACCTGTAATATACTACATCACTACACCCCTATATACACCTGTAATATACTACATCACTACACCCCATATACTACACCTGTAATATACTACACCTCAATATAGCACACCTGTAATATACTACACCTCCATATAGCACACCTGTAATATACTACGCCTCCATATAGCACACCTGTAATATACTACACCTCCATATAGCACACCTGTAATATACTACACCTCCATATAGCACACCTGTAATATACTACACCTCCATATAGCACACCTGTAATATACTACACCTCCATATAGCACACCTGTAATATACTACATCACTACACCCCTATATAGCACACCTGTTATATACTACATCACTACACCCCTATATAGCACACCTGTAATATACTACATCACTACACCCCTATATACACCTGTAATATACTACATCACTACACCCCATATACTACACCTGTAATATACTACACCTCAATATAGCACACCTGTAATATACTACACCTCCATATAGCACACCTGTAATATACTACGCCTCCATATAGCACACCTGTAATATACTACACCTCCATATAGCACACCTGTAATATACTACACCTCCATATAGCACACCTGTAATATACTACACCCCCATATAGCACACCTGTAATATACTACACCTCCATATAGCACACCTGTAATATACTACATCACTATACCCCCCATATACTACACCACTATATACACCTCCATATAGCATACCTGTAATATACTACACCCCCATATGTCACACACCCTGCTCCCCATACAGCCTGCACCCCCATATCACACACACTACACCCCATACAGCCTGCACCCCCATATCACACACACTACACCCCCATAAGTCACACACCCAGCCCACATATCTCACCCTGCCTGTACCCCAACTTACCCCTCTCAAACACTCTGCACCCCTTCACATCCTTCTGTCAGTCTGCAGCCCTCATATGCCACTCACCCTGCAGCCCCCCTCCCCCTCATGTTCCCTCTTTTCTTATTACCAGTCATGTGTCCACATCTCCTTCAGGATTCACTATCTTTGCTTTCTGCCCGGCATCCTGTGTCTCCTCCCACACAGTCACATGGGCGTGACATCATCGCAGGTCCTGGAAGATGAATTATTCCGTCTGCTGTGCTGTTCCTTCTCCTGCACTGACTGTGCGGACCTGCACAGGATCTCTCCTTGCTTGGCACACTGCAGCCCGGCTCCGCTGCACCGGCTGAAGACGGGCGGGCCGGTCACAGAGAGCAGGCGGGCCGGATGTGGCCCGCGGGCCGCCCCTTGCCCAGGTCTGTTGTAGAGGGAGAGGAACATAGTTTTTTTTTCTTCTTCTAATAAAATGACTAAAAATAATAAAATAGAATAATGTAATTTTATTACACTTTTTATAAAATAATAAACATCACAAATCAGCAAATAACATGGACTTATTTAGTGTTCCTGTAATCGTAGCGACCCGAACAAGACAGTGATCAGATTATTTATGGGGATCGGTAAATGGTGTAAAAAAAATGGTGCAATTAATTATTTTTCTTTATTAAAACCAATAAAAAAAATGTAATAAAAATGTATTGTTGAGGCCGTGTTCACACGTAGCGTAAATGCTGCATTTTTTCTGCAGGTGTCCGCACCACGAGTGCAATAACATTCTTCTCTGATTATTCCGTGTCTGCAGTATTTTTTATGCATTGTCCCCTTATTTGATACATGTTTGGTGCAGATGTGAATCTTGAAGTTATAAAGAAAACAAAAACACCAAACCGCACAGTTCAGCAGCATCTTAAGGGTATGTGCACACGTTGCTTTTTACCTGCTTTTTACCTGCTTTTTTGCTGCTTTTTCTTCTGCGCTGTTTAATGCCAAAATGGATGTGTTCTTCTATTCAAGCAAAGTCTATGGGAATTTGGGTTTCTTGTTCACACTATGTTGTTCAAAATGCTGCCTTTTTGTGGCAGAACTTTGGTCAAAAACTCAGCTTTGCAGTGCAAAACCCAAATGGCAAAAACAATTAACATGTTGCTTCTTTGAAAAGCTGAGTTTTTGACCAAAGTTCTGCCACAAAAAGGCTGCATTCTGAACTGCACAGTGCGGACAAGAAACCCAAATTCCCATAGACTTTGCTTGAATAGAAGAACACATCCATTTTGGCATTAAACAGCGCAGAAGAAAAAGCAGCAAAAAAGCAGGTAAAAAGCAGGTAAAAAGCAACGTGCTCACATACCCTTAGACTCAAAAGGGGCGGAAATTTAATGTCGTCGCATCCACTTTGCTTGGACAATTATAACAATTACTAGAAGGTAGCCCGATTCTAACGCATCGGGTATTCTAGAATTTATTGTGTAGTTAATGTATGATTTTTGTTATATATAGATGTTGTTGTGTGTAGTTGCCAAGTGTTTGTGTAGGGCTGTAAATGTTCTGGGTGTTGTCTGGGTGTGGGGGGGGGGGTGAGAGCGGTGTTGTTTGTGTGTTGCGTTGTGTGTTTTGCGTTGTTTGTAGAACGCTGTGTGTCTGCAGCATTGTGTGTGTGTGGTGCTGTGTGTGTTGCGCGGTTTGTGTGGGTGTACGGGTGTGGAGTGCGTGTGTGTGTGTTTTGGGGGGAGGTATGTTTTGTGCAGTGTGTGTGTTGGAGGAGTAGTCTTGGGGAGAGAGGAGTATAATAAAAGGAGTAGTTCTGGGGAGAGAGGAGTATAATAGGAGGAGTAGTCCTGTGGAGAGAGGAGTATAATAGGAGGACTAGTCCTGGGGGGAGAGGAGGATAATAGGAGGAGTAGTCCTGGGGGGAGAGGAGGATAATAGGAGGAGTAGTCCTGGGGGGAGAGGAGGATAATAGGAGGACTAGTCCTGGGGGGGAGAGGAGGATAATAGGAGGAGTAGTCCTGGGGGGAGAGGAGGATAATAGGAGGAGTAGTCCTGGGGGGAGAGGAGTATAATAGGAGTAGTCCTCGGGGGAGAGGAGTCTAATAGGAGGAGTAGTCCTGGAGGTGAGGAGTCTAATAGGAGGAGTAGTCCTGGAGATGAGGAGTATAATAGGAGGAGTAGTTCTGGGGAGAGAGGAGGTTAAAAGGAGTAGTACTGGGGGAAGAGGAGGATAATAGGAGGAGGAGTCCTGGGGATAGAGAAGGATAATAGGAGGAGTAGTTCTGGGGGGAGAGGAGGATAATAGGAGGAGTAGTCCTGGGGGAGAGGAGGATAATAGGAGCAGTAGTCCTGGGGAGAGGAGGCAGAGTGGGCACAGTGTGCGGCGTGTGTGTCCAAGTGGGCAGTGTGCGTGGGCGTGGCCGAGCGGGCACAGCATGCGGGGGGCGTGGCGTGCGGAGGCGTGGCCGGGCCAAGCCGAGCGGCCAACGCGTGCGGGGGGCGTGGCCGGGCCGAGCCGAGCGGCCAATGCATGCGGGGGGCGTGGCCGGGCCGAGCCGAGCGGCCAATGCGACGGTTGTCACTGTGATGACGTAATTTTGGAGCAAGACAGACAGACAGACAGAATTAGGCAATTATATATATAGATTATTAATATCATTATTAATAATAAATAATGGAGGAAAGGCATAAAAAATGATGCAAAAATGGATTGTGTAGTTTGGTGCAGACAGCAGCAGAAACAAAGAAGAGAAACAGAATTTATACAACGTGTGAACACGGCCTTATAGGCATAAATAAGCAATATGTCATATAGTGACACATAAATTTAAGAAAATTCTGGTTGCTATGACTATGAATGAACAGTCCGGGGCATCAGCTGAATGACCCTTACTGCCAAATGGGCTAGAGGTGTGATTAGGGGCGTGGTCCAAACTTGCCGCGGCGCGCTGAGTGCGCAGCAGACTTTATCCCTCTTTCCTGTCTTCAAAAGGTGGGAGGTATGTCTTCTCCTATACTCCTTTTTCAACTGGCTAACACGGTAGCAGAACCTTTTTCTTCTCCTATACTATACTGTATAAGCTGGCTAAGCTGTTCAGGTAGTGCCAGGTGTAGCTTATCTATTCTGGTCTTCAGAGGAGGACTTGGTTGCTTCTGAGGACCTCTACTGACCCCAAGTTGTTTGCACATCTGTCCTGGATCGTAGGTCTTTTCTCTGGGATTGACCTTTTAGTTACCCTTGATTCCTTTCCAAGGTTCTCTGCTATTCTTCTCAAACATAAGTGGTTCCTTCTTTGTTTGTGTACTCAGCACATCTTTACATATAAAGACCCTTATGAATTATATGTGGCACATTTATTTTTTTATATAAAGTTATGATTTTTCTTACAGGTGTTCATGCAGTTTTTTTCTCTTTACTTATTGAGTGAGTTGTGTAGTCCATCGCCATCAAGTGGACACTTGGTTGAATCATTTCTCTTTTTCCCAGTAGACAAACATTGATACGGTGACTGTCTTTTTATGTGTGCATATATTTTCTGTATATAAAAAAAATTGTGCATTTTTACAACCGTACGGGTCTATTGTGAGTGACCTCTCCTTTTACTCTTATTTTTAAATACAGTATGTTAAAATAAAAATATATTTTATGCATAAGATTTTTGTTCATCTCTTATACTAGTTTCTCTTATAGGTTTATATGGTTGCTTCTGGGGTGGCTGTGTGCAGTTTGGTGCAGTCCTTTCTTCCCTAATTGGTGCTTGGACAGGCTTTTCTCCTTTTGTTCCCTTGTCTTATTGCTGCGTGAGTTTGGTAAGATTGTTTCACCTCATGCTTCTACTTCTTACTTGGGGGAGGGAAATCAGATTAGTTTTGTTTTGGAGCATAGCAAGGTATAAGACCCAGGTGTCCCCACCATTACGTTGAATCTTGCTGTTAGGGATAGCCTAGTGACGCACCCCAGTGCCTTGGGGTACTCTGTCCCGGGCCTTCAATACTCTGGGACGTATCACGGGTGGCCGCTGCCCGGTTCCATGACCTTGGGGGTCACTTAAAAAGGGCGGAAAAATAAAAGGGAGATAAAAATAAAATGTTTTTTGTGACGCCACTTGCGGTATGCGGCTATGTGGGGAAAGCCGCCGCTACAAGTCTCTCACTGCTGGGGCTGGTGGTATTGAGCAGCTTGGGTGTTATGGCTCTCTGCAAGTAGAGCTAGGCCTCAGGGGGGGGAGGATGGTGGTTGTAGTATTGTGGAAGTTGGTGATGCAGAGGTGTAGGAAGAATTCAGACAACACAGGGGCTGCGGTTTAACTTGTTTTACTCACTGGTTTTGAGTAGCTGCAACCCGGCTGGTGCTGGTCTCTACCAACCTGGACTTCAGGTGACCCTTGATCCCAGTGCCGGTGTAGTGACCTGGTGAGCTTTACTTCCATGCACCGGTCTGTAGTTGGTGGGTCCCCTCCTGTTTGTCACAGTCCTGGCCCGTATGGCAGGCAGCTTGAACCTCTCTTGGGTTGGACCTCTGTCCCCGTTCCCGGGTTCCCTCTTTGTTGCTGTGCCCCGGCCACTAATGTTGGTGAGGAACCCCGATGATTCCCTAATCGGGCAGATTTATCAGGTGAGCTTGAAGCATGTTCCTGAACTAGGGCTCTGCACCCCACCATTGCTCGGTCCCATGAGTACTCGCACTATACTCTCCCAGGCAACCATACTTCTTTAGCCCAATAAGTTACTTTATACTCTGTCTGAGCATTGACTTTAGAACAGACCGGATGTCTTACTGACTGAATGACTTCTGACAAGATGTATGTCTACTGTTCACTGCACTGACTAGCCCCTCCTCCTCCCAGGTGTCTGACTAGCGGATTGGATGAGTCCTGACCAATAGGTGGCCATCCATCAGATCCATCTCTAGCCTGCTACCCAGTCTGGGGAAAAGGGCATGGATGTGTGTGTTTGAATAGTATTTACCGGCACTGGTCTTCCAGGAATCCTGGGGTTAGCACCACACCTGTTACTGGATGCAATACTCTGTGGCACCTGACGCCTCAGGGGCACCACACTAGGGTTCTTACAGCTTGAGGGACAGAGTAGGAGCTCTTAGTCCCTTGCTATCTTGCAGTCACACCATGACAATACAATCTTTCTGGCCCTGAAAAGCAGACTATGAAAGTATGTTACCGAAAGCTTGCTAAGGAACATATTTGACTCTCCTCTTCTCCCGTGGCTGCATGGTTCCTCCTTATGAAGAAGTAAGATGGAGATTTGTTTAGACTTTCGTGAGTTAAATCTGATTACCATCTGTGACCCTTACCCCCTTCCGCTCATTCCTAATTTATTTAATCAGATTGTTAGTGCTAAATGGTTTTCCAAGTTGGACTTTAGGGGGATTAGAATGTGTTTAGAATCAGGGAAGATAGCTTTTAATAATCCTGAAAGGCATTATGAAAATCTGGTCATGCCATTTGGTCTGAATAATGCTCCTGCCGCTTTTCAGCATTTCATCAATGATATTATTCGTCATCTAGTGGGCAGATTTGTGGTAGTATATGTTGACAATATTTTAATTTACTCTCCCAATTTTAAGATGCATCAGGTTCATATCAGGTAATCAGTACTATCAAGAGGAACAAAGGAGGAGCGAGAATCCAGCACCGATGTAGTAAAAATATTTTCTTTATTCAAAATTCATAAAATGAAATATCTGACCAAGTGCAGAGTATAAATACGCTTAACGCGTTTCGGAGAAGAACAGACTCCTTATTCATAAGCAATATTGCTTATGAATAAGGAGTCTGTTCTTCTCCGAAACGCGTTAAGAATATTTATACTCTGCACTTGGTCAGATTTTTCATTTTATGAATTTTGAATAAAGAAAATAGTTTTACTACATCGGTGCTGGATTCTCTCTCCTCCCTTGTTTCTCTTGATGATACTGATTACTCAGCTGTGGAAGCCAAACCACTTGTTCCTTGCACCAGACCAGAGGCTGGAGATACCTGCTCTAGAGTGGTGAGCTGAACATATATTTATTTGTGTTTTTTCATATCAGGTAGATATTACAGATACTGCAGACTAATAAACTGTATGCTAAACTCCAAAAATGTGTATTCGTCTTCGGGTTTCCGGATGGACGCTGACAAGGTCCTTGCTGTACTAGAAGGGGATCCTCCAGAAAATCTGAAGCATTACGCTTTCTGGGGTTTGCCAATTATCAAAAGTTTAGCCAGAACTATTCCTCAATATTCAAATCTCTCGCATACATGACCAAAAATGGTACTGAATTTTCTAATTGGTCCAACTGAGCTCGACGGACATTTATCTCCCTGTAGAAATGTTTTGCCACAGCACCGGTAATCATTCAGCCTGATGTTTGTCAGCTATTTATTGTTGAGGTTGATGTGTCCAAGGTGGAGGTCAGGGCTGTTTTATCACAGGGGTTGTCTCCTGGTAAGTGGCGTCCATGTGTATTTTTCTCAAAAGAATGATCGCTGGTTCAAATAAACAATTATATTGGCAGTAGGGAACTTTTTGCTATTAAGTTGACGTTTGAGGAGTGGCATAATTTTTTGGAGTCATAGTAGTCACTGACCACAAAAACCTATTTTATCTGGAAACTGCTTATAGTCTCACTCCTAGACAAGCTAGGTGATCTTTATTTTTTCCTAAGTTTCATTTCTTTATCACTTACCATCCTAGGGTTAGGAACGTCATGGCTGAAGCTTTGTCCCGGAGTTTCCCTGGGGAAGGCAGGTTGGATGACTCGCTTCCTATTTTAAAAGAAGTTGGTAATTTTAACTGTGTGCTCAGATCTTGAGGGGATGGTGTATAAGGCTACTTTCACATTGAGTTTTTCCCTACCTTCAGTGGTCCCGTCGGGGTATCCCTCCGAACCTCCTCCCCCACGCCCCAGAAAACGTGTTTTGGACGCTTGCACAGACTGGTCCATTGACCATAATGGAGCAGACTTCGTTAGCGTGTGCTTTGTCTTGCACCATTTTCGGGCATATAAGTTTTCTGCAGGCTGACACCTGAATGCAGTAGACTACGTATTGGTGTCCACCTGTAGAAAACGTATATGCTCGAAAATGATGCAAGACAGAGCGCACGCTAACGAAGTCTGCTCCATTATTGTCAATGGCCGCGTCGGCGCATGCGTCCAATACACGTTTTGTTGGGGGGGAAGAGGTTCGGACGGATACCCCGACGGGACCACTGAAGGTAGGGAAAAACGCAATGTGAAAGTAGCCTTATCAAAATTATTTGTGTCCTTGAATTTGCGCCGTAAAATTTTAGGTGAACATCCTAACTCTGTTCATTCAGGTCATCCAGGTAGTAAAGCAAGATTGGACCTCCTTTCTCATCATTTTTGGTGGCCAAGGTTGCATGTTGATTTTTTTGTGTATCCTCAATATTTGTGAGCCTTCTAAGACTTCTCTCTTGCCTTTGGTTGCCCCTGATAGACCATGCAGGCATCTGTCTATGCATTTTATTACTCTTTAAAATGTTTTTATTGAATTTTTTTTCGAGGGGCAAAGGGGATAACAGTATACACGAGTTATTAACATATAATAAAATAAACCAGGGAAATAGGGAAGGGAGAGGGAAGGAAATAGGGAAGGGGAAAATGTAAAAGTAATGAACCAGAAAAAAAATAAAATAAGGTCAACTAAACAAATATGACCTCTATTATGATACAGTCATATGAAAAAGTTTGGGCACCCCTATTAATGTTAACCTTTTTTCTTTATAACAATTTGGGTTTTTGCAACAGCTAGTTCAGTTTCATATATCTAATTACTGATGGACTGAGTAATATTTCTGGATTGAAATGAGGTTTATTGTACTAACAGAAAATGTGCAATCCGCATTTAAACAAAATTTGACCGGTGCAAAAGTATGGGCACCTCAACATAAAAGTGACATTAATATTTTTTTGATCCTCCTTTTGCAAAAATAACAGCCTCTAGTCGATTTCTGTAGCTTTTAATGAGTTCCTGGATCCTAGATGAAGGCATATTTGACCATTCCTGTTTACAAAACATTTCCAGTTCAGTTAAGTTTGATGGTCCCCGAGCATGGACTCAGCATGAGTATGAGCGCTTCAAATCATCCCACAGATTTTCAATGATAGTCAGGTCTGGGGACTGGGATGGCCATTCCAGAACATTGTAATTGTTCCTCTGCATGAATGCCTGAGTAGATTTGGAGCGGTGTTTTGGATCACTGTCTTGCTGAAATATCCATCCCCTGCATAACTTCAACTCCGTCACTGATTCTTGCACATTATTGTCAAGAATCTGCTGATACTGAGTTGAATCCATGCGACCCTCAACTTTAAAAAAGATTCCCGATGCCGGCATTGGCCACACAGCCCCAAAGCATGATGCAACCTCCACCAAATTTTACTGTGGGTAGCAAGTGCTTTTCTTGGAATGCTGTGTTTTCTTGCCTCCATGCATAACACCTTTTTGTATGACCAAACAACTCAATCTTTGTTTCATCAGTCCACAGGACCTTCTTCCAAAATGTAACTGGCTTGTCCAAATGTGCCTTTGCATACCTCAGGCGACTCTGTTTGTGGCGTGCTTGCAGAAACGGCTTCTTTAGCATCACTCTCCCATACAGCTTCTCCTTGTGCAACGTGCGCTGTATTGTTGACCGATGCACATTGACACCATCTGCAGCAAGATGAAGCTGCAGGTCTTTGGAGGTGGTCTGTGGATTGTCCTTGACTGTTCTCACTATTCTTCTTCTCTGCCTTTCTGATATTTTTCTTGGCCTGCCACTTCTGGGCTTAACAAGAACGGTACCTGTGTTCTTCCATTTCCTTACTATGTTCCTCACAGTGGAAACTGACAGTTTAAATCTCTGAGACAACTTTTTGTATCCTTCCCCTGAACAACTATGTTGAATAATCTTTGTTTTCAGATCATTTGAGAGTTGTTTTGAGGAGCCCATGATGCCACTCTTCATAGGGGTGTAATACTATTGTATGTTTTGAGGATTTCGATAGCGTTAGGGCAATGACAGCCAGAGACGAGTTTGTGGTACAAGATGTTTATGATATGTAACCACGGTAGATACACAACGGAAATACACAGTATAACAAACACATAAAAATACCTTTCTGAAACGGAGCGAAGGGAATTCCCGGGGCCACGCACCGGACTCCCCCAGGGAGACCACCAGAGCGAACCCCTATACAGGGACTGTCCGGCAATCAACCCCGGAAGGCCTAAATGCGCCGCAGCCGGGACACAAGGGGCAAGCGGTAAAGTCCAGAAGTGTCCGTACGGAATGAAAGTCCAGAATGGTTATGAACCGGAAGAAACCGGGCAGACGTGCTGACAAAAGACGGCAGACGGAGTCCGGGCACAGTTTGAAGAAACCGGGTATGGTCCAGAGTCGGTCGGTAGATTTTCAGGAGGATCCAAAGGTAATCCAGTAGCAGCAGCAGCAGCAGCAAAGCAGGAGCACACAGCAAGCAGTATACTCAGGCACTGGACTAAGCTTAGAGGCGGCCTTTTAAGCAGCTGGACAGGAAGTAGGGCAACAGAACACAAAACTCCATGTTAACCGAGGGCAAGCTTTTTCAAAAGAGGACTGGAAAACCCGGAAACCTGACATTACTCCCCCCCCAGAAACGGCCTCAGGACGGGTCAGGGCCCGGCTTGTCCGGGTACCGTCGATGAAACTGAGCGATCTTCCGTGGTGCTCGAATGTTACCCACCGGTTCCCAGGAATCGTCCTCGGGGGCGTACCCCTGCCAACGTACCAGATACTGAAGCCGACGACGATGAAGCCGGGAGTCAATAATGTCCTCAACCACGAACTGCTCCTCGCCGTCGACCATCACAGGCGGAGGAGGAGGCACGACACGACCATGAAACGTATTGGGAGAGACGGATTTGAGGAGAGAAACATGAAAGACCGGGTGTACCTTTAGATGGTGCGGTAACCGCAGCCGACAGGCCACAGGGCTCACGATCCCGGTGATCTTGAACGGACCGATGAATTTTTGTCCCAGTTTCTGCGAAGGAACACCCAATCTCAGGTTCTTGGTGGACAACCATACAGAGTCCCCTACCTTATACATGGGTGCCGGTCTCCGGTGAGCGTCTGCCGACCTCTTGTAACGCTCCTGAGCTGTAGCCACAGTGTCCTTCAGAACCTCCAGATTTTGTCGTAGCTCTGTTAATCTGTCCTCCACCGCAGGCACTGAGACCGCAACCGGTGACCTAGGCAAAATAGTCGGATGGTAACCCAAGTTAGCAAAGAAGGGTGTTACCTTAGTGGAGCTGCTCTGAGTGTTGTTATACGAGAACTCCGCCAACGGAAGCATCTTCAACCAATCGTCCTGCAGATGGCTGACATAACAGCGAAGGTATTGTTCCAGTGTTTGATTGGTCCGTTCGGTTTGCCCATTTGTCTGAGGATGGTATGCAGAAGACAAACAGACATCAATCTGGAGTGCCGTACAAAACCCCTTCCAGAACCTAGACGTGAACTGCACGCCCCGGTCAGAGATGATCTCGTCTGGTACCCCATGCAATCGGAATACGTTCTGGATAACCAAATCCACTGTCTCTGCGGCTGAGGGAAGACCGGTACACGGAATAAAGTGAGCAGCTTTTGTCAACCGATCCACCACCACTAAAATGGTATTGTGACCGTCTGAGACGGGCAACTCCACAATAAAATCCATTGAGATAGACCCCCAAGGGCGAGATGGCACGGGTAACGGTTGGAGGAGTCCTGTAGGAGCCACACGAGGGACCTTGCACCGGGCACAAACCACACATGAGTGGACATAGTCCTTTACGTCCTTTAAACAGGTAGGCCACCAGAAAAAACGGTTCAGAAATTCCTGCGTCTTCTGTACCCCCCTATGACCAGCCAACACGGAGTCATGGACCAACTTGAGAACCCGAAGTCTTACGGCCTCCGGGACATAAATGCGTCGCTCTCTCAACCACACACCATTCCGAAGAACAAGAGTTACATCATTCGGGGGGGCAGCAAGAAATACGTCACCATCATAGGCCAGCTTGATGTCCTTCCACAAGTCCTGGTCCTGGATTACTCCAACGAAATTGGCATCCGATAACACGGTCTGAGACGGGGTTCCAGGCACGGAGTCCACGGCGTGGATTCGGGACAAGGCATCGGCTTTCCCATTACGTGAACCTGGACGGTATGTAACGACAAAATTGAACTGGTTAAGGAATAGGCTCCAACGGGCTTGCCGTGGAGACAGGCACCTGGCAGACTTAAGAAATTCCAGATTACGATGATCTGTGAGTACTATCACTTGCTGCGCGGCTCCCTGTAAGTGGTGTCTCCATTCCTTGAAAGCGGAAATAATCGCTAACAATTCCTTGTCCGCAATGTCATAGTTCCTTTCTGCAGGGGACAACCGGCGGGAAAAGAAAGCACACGGATGTAAGAGACTCTTGTCCCCAGTCCTTTGTGAAAGGATGGCCCCTAATGCGTAGTCGGAAGCGTCGACTTCCACGATAAAGGGAAGTGCGGGATTCGGATGTACCAATATAGGCGCTGAGGTAAAACAAACCTTGAGACGATGGAAAGCTTCCTGGGCCTGGGCGGACCACACAAACTTCTGTCCTTTCTTGGTTAACAGAGTGATGGGACGAACGATCTCTGAAAAATTACGGATAAAACGTCGGTAAAAGTTGGCAAAACCGACAAAGCGTTGTACCTCCTTGATGTTCCCCGGTTCCGGCCAGTCTAGAATTGCTTGTATCTTGCCAGACTCCATGTTCAGTCCCTGAGGAGAGATGACATAACCTAAGAATTGTATTTGTGAGCAGTGGAACTCGCATTTCTCCAGTTTGATGTACAGGTAGTTTTCCCTCAGCCGGGTAAGTACGGTCTTGACGTGTTCCTGGTGTTCCTGTAGGGAATCAGAAAAGATTAGGATATCGTCCAGATAAATCACCATGAATTGGTCCATGATATCCCTAAAAATATCGTTAACTAGATGTTGGAAAGTCGCGGGAGCGTTACAAAGTCCAAAAGGCATCACTAGGTACTCAAAATGTCCATACCGACATCGGAACGCGGTCTTCCACTCGTCTCCGGGACGTATACGGAGTAGATTGTATGCCCCACGGAGATCCAATTTGGTGAATATTTTTGCCTGTTGGACCCTCTCCAATAGCTCAGGAATCAACGGTAACGGATACCGGTTCCGGATAGTTATTTTATTCAGTTCCCGGTAGTCAATACAGGGTCTCAGAGTCCCCTCTTTCTTTTTCACGAAAAAGATGGGTGCCCCTGCTGGTGAGGTAGACGGACGAATGAATCCCTTAGCTAGACTTTCATCAATGTATTCTTTTAGTGCTTCTAGCTCAGGTGCCGCCAACGGGTAGACATGACCAAACGGGATCTCCGCCCCTGGGAGTAAGTCTATGGGGCAATCATACGGTCTATGCGGGGGAAGCCGATCGGCTTTTCTTTTGTCGCATATATCCGCAAAGTCATTATACACCGGGGGTAGAACAGGTACCTGTACAGTGCCCTCCGCATTCGGTGTTACTGGAACCGGAACAGTTGGACTAATGGTCGGAATACTCTGCGGTGGGAAGGATATTTCCTTAGTTTCCCAATCGATGACCGGATTTGTAGACCGTAGCCACGGAATACCTAGAATAATCGGAAAATGAGGAGAAGAAATTAACATGAAAACAAGGGTCTCCTGCTGACCTGGCTTCATGACGCATTCTAGCGGTACGGTTTCCCGATCAACTGGTCCAGAGATTAACGGAGATCCGTCAACCGTCTCCATGGTAACCGGTGAGGATCTTTGCTGAGTCCGGATACCGTGTTTCCTGGCAAAAGAGGAGTCCATGAAATTTCCCCCTGCCCCAGAATCTATCATTGCAGAGGTAGGTATTAGCTGTCCCTCCCACCGGATCTGAATGGGGAGCGAGCAATGGGTATATTTCCCTTCCGAGTCCTTCGGTGAGGTTGACATTACAGTCAAGGGAAATACCGCATCCAGGTGTCCACTTGCCTCAGAGATATCGGACTCTGCGTCCGTGTTGTCACACTCTGCCATGGCTGCCAATACCTTATTTGGGCGATTTGGACGTTTCGGGCAGTCGATCAAGAAATGGTCCGATTGACCGCAATAGAAACACAAACGCTCACGGAGCCGGTGTTCGCGACGTTCATTGGTCTCTCGCTTTTGCAGAGAGTCCACTTGCATAGGAACGTCCTCGGCCTCCCGTGGCGTCCTGAGAGCGGGTTCTCTGGAAGGAAAGGCAAAGTTGTTTACACGGTTTACAGCTGCCCATTTTTCCTGTCTACGTTCCGTCAAGCGGGTATCAATACGCACACAGTGCTGGAGAAACAGTTCAAACTCCCCTGGAGATTCGGAACGAGCTAACTCGTCTTTGATGGTACCGGACAAACCCTTTCTGAAAACAGACAATAATGCATTGTTTCCCCAGTCGGTGTCTACCACTAACCTCTTAAATTCAGTGGCGTATTCAACGACAGAACGCTTTCCCTGACGTAAGGAAAGGAGAGCCGATTCAGCGGTAGCACGGCGATTCGGATCATCAAACATCTGCGCCATTGCGGTCAGAAAGTCCTCTAGGTGATTTAAACGAATGTCCCGGTTCTCTATCATAGGATTAGCCCAAGCCAGTGCTCGTGAGGTTAATAACATAATTATACATAACACTTTGGACCGGTCAGAACGGTAATAATCAGCATGTACATCAAAAAACAGTATACATTGGTTCACAAATCCACGAAACTGACTACGGTCACCATTGAAACGGAATGGGGGTAACCTAGGCATACCGGCAGCTGATACGGACGTAGTGGGGCCGGCTTCCTGAGCCTCCACTCTGACTTGCAAATCCTGTATAGCCGGACCCAGTACCTGGTGATCATGGCCCAGCTGTGTCTCCACATCTCTAAGTTTAGTCTGCACCACCTCCATCTCCTGCTGCAGGGAGTTAATCATAGAAAAGAGCTGATCTACTCGTGTCTCAGTCATTGCCCCAGCGAAATCCTCTTAGGGCCTGAGTATAATGTAATACTATTGTATGTTTTGAGGATTTCGATAGCGTTAGGGCAATGACAGCCAGAGACGAGTTTGTGGTACAAGATGTTTATGATATGTAACCACGGTAGATACACAACGGAAATACACAGTATAACAAACACATAAAAATACCTTTCTGAAACGGAGCGAAGAGAATTCCCGGGGCCACGCACCGGACTCCCCCAGGGAGACCACCAGAGCGAACCCCTATACAGGGACTGTCCGGCAATCAACCCCGGAAGGCCTAAATGCGCCGCAGCCGGGACACAAGGGGCAAGCGGTAAAGTCCAGAAGTGTCCGTACGGAATGAAAGTCCAGAATGGTTATGAACCGGAAGAAACCGGGCAGACGTGCTGACAAAAGACGGCAGACGGAGTCCGGGCACAGTTTGAAGAAACCGGGTATGGTCCAGAGTCGGTCGGTAGATTTTCAGGAGGATCCAAAGGTAATCCAGTAGCAGCAGCAGCAGCAGCAAAGCAGGAGCACACAGCAAGCAGTATACTCAGGCACTGGACTAAGCTTAGAGGCGGCCTTTTAAGCAGCTGGACAGGAAGTAGGGCAACAGAACACAAAACTCCATGTTAACCGAGGGCAAGCTTTTTCAAAAGAGGACTGGAAAACCCGGAAACCTGACAAGGGGATTCAAATAGGAGAACAACTTGCAAGTGGCCACCTTAAATACCTTTTCTCACGATTGGATACACCTGCCTATGAAGTTCAAAGCTCAATGAGGTTACAAAACTAATTTAGTGCTTTAGTAAGTCAGTAAAAAGTAGTTAGGAGTGTTCAAATCAAGAAATTGAAAAGGGTGCCCATACTTTTGCACCGGTCAAATTTTGTTTAAATGCAGATTGCACATTTTCTGTTAGTACAATAAACTTCATTTCAATCCAGAAGTATTACTCAGTTCATCAGTTATTAGATATATGAAACTGAAATAGCTGTTGCAAAAACCTAAATTGTTATAAAGAAAAAAGGTGAACATTAATAGGGGTGCCCAAACTTTTTCATATGACTGTACATGACTAAATATCTTTGATCAATGTGTCATAAGGAAGTAGATAACGTAACCTGTTTAAAATATAAACATTTAGGTTATGTGTCCACGTTGCTGTTTTGTGTGCTTATTTTCTGCACATAAAAAAGCATGTTTTGGAGGGAAAAAAGCAGCTGAAAAACGCACATTTTTTATTGCGTTTGTGTGTTTTTTTCACTTGCGTTTGTTCCTGCTTCTTTGTGTGCTTTTTTTAGTCATAGCGGTTCCCGGTTGATGTTACAGCCGGGACCCAGCTCTCACTGCCCGGAGCAGTGCCCGCACCGCTCCCGGCAGTTTAAGCCCATGAATGCAGCGATCAGTGCTATTGCAGCATTCAGAAGGCAGGGAGAGAAATTGCTTACCCCCCCCTGGTGATCGGGTCCATGTAATGTGATCACAGGGACCCGGATTACTGAGCTACTGACACTTCGTGTGAGGCGAAGTGCTGCGCTATAATCCCCTGCATAGATAAAGCATTGCACTGGATTATAGAAATGCAAAAAAAATAAGCATAAACAATTGACATGCTGCCTCTTTTTTCAATAACAAAATCTGCAAGGAAAAAAGAAGCAACATGTGCACAGCATTTTATTAATTAAAATAAGCAAGAAAAAAATGCATGAAAAAAACACCAAAAAAAGCCACGTGGGCACATAGCCTAAAGCATTTAAACATTTCACTCTAAAGAGACTTAAATACTTATAGGGAAAAAGGTGTTCCAAAAAGACCATCTCGAATTATATGAAGATAAAGAGTTGTTCCTAATATGCATTGTATTACTGACCTTCCATTGGAAAAATGGTGATTTAAGTGGTGGTGGGTATGTGCCGCCCCCACGTCAGTAACAGCTGTGCTGCTCTGATCCGGATCCGCAGTGGCTCGAGGGGTCTCTGGACCCGGGGGTCGCGTGGACACTCAAATAAAAAGGGGACATATTTGTACGGAGATTGCTTGTAGATGTTTTGTGACGCCACCCACGGTGTGTGGCAAGATGTGGTACCACCGCTGCTGTTAGGGAGCACCCGGGGGCGATGGGATAGCAGCTGGATGTTAACCCCTCCGTGGGTAGGGATGGATGCCCCGGGGCTCAGTGTCCAAAACATGGGGGTGGTGTTGTAGGCCGGAGATGGTGCTCTGGGCCGGACCGGGGAGTGTTGGTGTACTCACTGTGGAATAATTGCACACAAGTCCGTTGGTAAACCAAGGTGTCAGTCGCCGGCTGCCGCGTCCGGGTGTACTCGGGTCTCACACCCGGCTGGTGTACCGATGTCCCTTCCTCCGCCACTCTGTAATTTTCCTCACTTTTGGACGACTCTGTCTGGAATGGGGAAGTCCGCTCCCGGTATGTTCTGGTTGGGAGATGTGCCCGCGAAAACTAACCCTTGGGAGTTTAGTGGGTGTTTGCGGATACCCTATTCCCAGCTGTGGGCTGCCGTTTCGCTCTATCTGGGCTAAACTTCTGGAGCTAGGCTTGAAACCTGCTCCCGGCCTGGTGAATTAGAGAAGGGGCTTGCAACCGTCTTCTAACTAGGGTCCAGGTATCCCACCTGTGCACGGTTTCCGGACCGGATCTCTGCTGTCGGTACCGGCAGGCTCCAACCCTGTCCCGGTCAACTCTGGATCTCCGCGAACGTATTCTCGTCGCATGTGGACACAGTCCACTGCTTTCCACCCAGCCAGTAGACCAGGGCCACTACCCTGTCTACCCTCACTAGGCTCAGCTTCTCCTTCGACAGTCTGTCACTGTCACTCCTCTCCACTTGACCTACAACTTCAAACTCAAAACTGATCTGACTGAGACTAACGTGTTCCTGCCACCGGATCCTCAAGACCCCTAGGTGGGTGCTCCCAATCCGCCTGGTACTGCCCACTGGTGTGTCCTTCTTACCCTGGGGGGGTGGCTAGGATTTTGTGGCTGATGGAACCTTGTGTGGGAAGGTGTTATGTAGGGTGTTGTTCACTTCTGTGACCACCTGGCGGCGCCATGGCGTCACATTCCCCCTTGGTTGAATATAGCCCGTCCGCGAGCTGTCCGACCACTGACGTTTATTTTTCTAAAAGAAACGGGAAAGATGGTAAAAACATATAAACATTTCTTCTTTTTATGGGAGGCACAGCTTCTTGAACGTTGCATAACATAAAACATTACATTCCCGTTTTTCCTCACCCGCCACCCAAACAACCTGGTTCCTTGGTGCCACCGCTAACAATGGTGGGCACCCCTTTTCCCCAGTCTACAGGTGTTCCGGGTAACGCCTACTCGGGCTGGGTAAAAAGTTCCTTACCCAACAGTCCATCTCAAGGGCCCCAAGTCCGGGGGACCCTTGGGCTGGAGGTTAGCCACCGGTTTCAATAGTGGCTGGGCCTCGGCCTACTCCACCGCAAGCCCTTCCTCCAATCTACCTCTCCAGAGGCGATATAGGTGCGAGGAATAACAAGAAAGTAGATGGGCTATTTACAAGACCCAGAAAGTTTTGGATTGACCTCACCAGTCCTGAGGTCGTGCTCCATAATTAAGTAATGGTAAAACGGGGTTAAACTTCAACATTGAACGGGTAGCCGGGAACCGCTACCTTTTACTCTTGATCATCATATAGCTGTGGGAAGCTAGGCAGGGCTTCTCATTCACCATTACCCATTTCTCCACGTCAAGGGCAAACCACCCTCGCTCCCCACAGTGGATGGTATAACTCACGAGGTCCCCGGGCTCCAACTCGCGGTCCGGGTGACCTGTAGGTAGATGAGGGGCCACATCCCTCCGGGAATCCAATCCAGGTTCATAGATGAACCCCCATCCCTTTTGGGGGTTGAAATGGCGCACTTGCCCTCGGTGGGTCGGGCCCCGCACCCAGAAGGTAGCCTGCCGAAGGTTGTCCTTTTCCTGGTAGGCATGCGCCAGTACCTCGGCCTTCCGCTTCTCCCGGGTAGCAATTTCTTGCTTCAGCTGGCGCTTTTGCCGCTCCGAGTACGGGGTACAGGCTCCAGGCTCTGCTTCCTGCTTGGGGACGTGGCCCATACGGATGTCCTCGGTGCCGGCAACGGCCAGCTCCTCACTTTACTGAGGGCCCTATCTCTCATTGGCTTTCTCTGCTTCCCTGGAGGTACATCCCGGCTGCTCTATAGCCAGGACTGGGTACTGGGAAACGACCTGTGAGGTTGCCGCTGGTGACTTTTGGGTGGACACCACCTCCGGTGCAGGTGGGCGGACTGCCGGGGTTGTCGTCATCTCCGTCGCTATCTCTACTGTGGCTGGGCGGACTGCCGGGGCCGGGAATGACGTCATCAGTACTGCGGCCGGACTCGAGGTCGGAGGGGATGTCTTCTTGACTACGGTCCGGCGCGGGGCTGGGTGTCGGAACAGGGATGCTGGCAGGGTCTGAGGTCTAAATAGTCTTGAATGAGAAACAGTGGAACTTATTTGAACTTAAAAAATACAAATTTTGGGGCTACACTTATTATTGGGTGTTGTTAACAGGCAGCCTGAGATACTCTGGGGCAATCCATCTATGGTTCATTTTGATCATCGTCAAACTGTCTGCACTTTCCGTGGAAAGTCGTGTGCGAGTATCTGTTATTATTGACCCCACTGAGCTGAAAACACGCTCAGACAACACACTAGCAGCAGGGCAAGCTAGCACTTTAAAAGCGTATAAGGCGAGGTCTGGCCAAGTGTTGAGCTTGGAAACCCAATAGTTAAAGAGAACAGTAGACTCTGAAAGCACGCTGACACAGTCACCTACATAGTCCCTCACCATCTTACTTAACTGTTCCCTCACTGTCATAGTTCCCCCAACCAGTTTTGGCACATTAATCCCCCGCTTGTGTTCTCCTACTATGGGTATCCCTCTCTTGTAATCGTGTTGTGTGAGATGACACACTATCTCTGACACCAGCATGATCTGAGGGTAATCGTTTCATCAACTGCTCCACTACAGCCCTCTTGAATGTTTCCGTAGTACAATCCTTATTTGCCTCGACAAGTAGCGAAGCAAATTTCTCTTTGTAGCGTGGGTCAAGGAAGGTACATAACCAGTATTTGTTGTCTGCCAAAATGTGGACAAGCTCACAGTCATGAGAAAAGCAGTGTGACATGAACTGTGCCATGTGTCCCAGACTCCGAACTGGAAACTTTTGTGTGTCACTGCTAAGAATACCTGTACACAATAAAATAGTACAAAAAGGCACCAGGTTTCAGAATAATAAATATTAATTGGCATGGACCTTGATTTGTGCAAACATTACAATATTTATTAGACATAAGGTGGCAAAACACTCACATTTAAAATCATTTAAAAACAGACATACACAATTAACACTGTCTACTGTATAAAACACATCTATACATAATCATAGTATTTTGGGGATATAACAATATTTTTGTAGGCAATAATAAAACCCACCCCCTATCAGAGAATTCAATACTCTTGCATATATGTTCTATATATATTCAAATTTGCCTGCAATGCACCTAATAGTTGTTGGAAGCCATGAGACTATCACCTCTTAGTATATAGCAAAGGCTAAAATAGCCATAAAGGGTCTCAATGGCAACTGTAAGAGATTACCATTCTCCTGATGAAGCCAGCTTGACTGCAGCAATGCGTCGGGCTCACACACTGGGACTCCTGAATCTTGCAATGCAGCCTTGGTAATCTCTTACAGTTGCCATTGAGACCCTTTATGGCTATTTTAGCCTTTGCTATATACTAAGAGGTGATAGTCTCATGGCTTCCAACAACTATTAGGTGCATTGCAGGCAAATTTGAATATATATAGAACATATATGCAAGAGTATTGAATTCTCTGATAGGGGTTGGGTTTTATTATTGCCTACAAAAATAATGTTATATCCCCAAAATACTCTGATTATGTATAGATGTGTTTTATACAGGAGACAGTGTTAATTGTGTATGTCTGTTTTTAAATGATTTTAAATGTGAGTGTTTTGCCACCTTATACAGGGCCGGCGTCAGCACCCGGCATACCCGGGCAAATGCCGGGGCCCTGGAGAGCCGGGGGGGCCCACTCGGCCTCGTCAGCTCTGGTGCACCTTGGCCGGGGCCCACTCTCCTTAGTTCTGCGGTCCCCGGGCCGAGTTCCGGAGACCGCAGTCCTCGGCAGGAATCTGCGGCTCCGTCTCTTTAAGGCGCGCAGACTTCCTGGTTTGAACTTCATCTGTGGGCGGAGCTACAGACCGGCATCCTGCTCAGTCCCACAGATGAGAGTTGCAGTGCCAGCCAGCGACCCCCAGCACAGCGTGTCCCTCCGGCGCTGTGTGGGCCCCCTCTCCACCGTGACCTGAGCGGTATGTGCCCTCCCCAACCCCGATTTATGCCCCCCCCGGAGCCGCGCATGTCTGTCTCTGTCTGTATGTAGCAGAGCTAGGTGTGTATGTATATAGCAGAGCTAGGTGTGTATGTATATAGCAGAGCTATGTGTGTATGTATATAGCAGAGCTATGTGTGTATGTATATAGCAGAGCTAGGTGTGTATGTATATAGCAGAGCTATGTGTGCATGTATATAGCAGAGCTAGGTGTATGTATATAGCAGAGCTATGTGTGTATATAGCAGAGCTATGTGTGTATGTATATAGCAGAGCTATGTGTGTATGTATATAGCAGAGCTAGGTGTGTATGTATATAGCAGAGCTATGTGTGTATGTATATAGCAGAGCTATGTGTGTATGTATATAGCAGAGCTATGTGTGTATGTATATAGCAGAGCTATGTGTGCATGTATATAGCAGAGCTATGTGTATGTATATAGCAGAGCTATGTGTGCATGTATATAGCAGAGCTATGTGTGTATGTATATAGCAGAGCTAGGTGTGTATGTATATAGCAGAGCTATGTGTGCATGTATATAGCAGAGCTATGTGTGTATGTATATAGCAGAGCTATGTGTGTATGTATATAGCAGAGCTATGTGTGCATGTATATAGCAGAGCTATGTGTATGTATATAGCAGAGCTATGTGTGCATGTATATAGCAGAGCTATGTGTGTATGTATATAGCAGAGCTAGGTGTGTATGTATATAGCAGAGCTATGTGTGCATGTATATAGCAGAGCTATGTGTGTATGTATATAGCAGAGCTATGTGTGTATGTATATAGCAGAGCTAGGTGTGTATGTATATAGCAGAGCTATGTGTGTATGTACATAGCAGAGCTATGTGTGTATGTATATAGCAGAGCTATGTGTGTATGTATATAGCAGAGCTATGTGTGTATGTACATAGCAGAGCTATGTGTGTATGTATATAGCAGAGCTATGTGTGTATGTATATAGCAGAGCTATGTGTGTATGTACATAGCAGAGCTATGTGTGTATGTATATAGCAGAGCTATGTGTGTATGTATATAGCAGAGCTATGTGTGCATGTATATAGCAGAGCTATGTGTATGTATATAGCAGAGCTATGTGTGCATGTATATAGCAGAGCTATGTGTGCATGTATATAGCAGAGCTATGTGTATGTATATAGCAGAGCTATGTGTGTATGTATGTAGCAGAGCTAGGTGTGTATGTATATAGCAGAGCTATGTGTATGTATATAGCAGAGCTATGTGTGTATGTATATAGCAGAGCTATGTGTGCATGTATATAGCAGAGCTAGGTGTGTATGTATATAGCAGAGCTAGGTGTGTATGTATATAGCAGAGCTAGGTGTGTATGTATATAGCAGAGCTATGTGTATGTATATAGCAGAGCTATGTGTGCATGTATATAGCAGAGCTAGGTGTGCATGTATATAGCAGAGCTATGTGTGCATGTATATAGCAGAGCTATGTGTATGTATATAGCAGAGCTAGGTGTGTATGTATATAGCAGAGCTATGTGTGCATGTATATAGCAGAGCTATGTGTATGTATATAGCAGAGCTATGTGTGCATGTATATAGCAGAGCTAGGTGTGTATGTATATAGCAGAGCTAGGTGTGCATGTATATAGCAGAGCTATGTGTGCATGTATATAGCAGAGCTATGTGTATGTATATAGCAGAGCTATGTGTGCATGTATATAGCAGAGCTAGGTGTGTATGTATATAGCAGAGCTAGGTGTGTATGTATATAGCAGAGCTAGGTGTGTATGTATATAGCAGAGCTATGTGTGTATGTATATAGCAGAGCTATGTGTGTATGTATATAGCAGAGCTATGTGTGTATGTATATAGCAGAGCTATGTGTGCATGTATATAGCAGAGCTATGTGTATGTATATAGCAGAGCTATGTGTGCATGTATATAGCAGAGCTATGTGTGTATGTATATAGCAGAGCTAGGTGTGTATGTATATAGCAGAGCTATGTGTGCATGTATATAGCAGAGCTATGTGTGTATGTAGCAGAGCTATGTGTGTATGTATGTGGCAGAGCTATGTGTGTATGTAGCAGAGCTATGTGTGTATGTATATAGCAGAGCTATGTATGTAGCAGAGCTATGTATGTAGCAGAGCTATGTGTGCATGTATATAGCAGAGCTATGTGTGTATGTATGTGGCAGAGCTATGTGTGTATGTATGTAGCAGCGCTGTGTCTGTATGTATGTATCCAGCAGAGCTGTGTGTGTTTGTCTGTATGCATGTATGATGTGTATCTATGTATGTCAGTGTATATGACTGTATAGATGTGTCAGTTCTATATGTATTTTTGTGAGTTTGTCGTTAAATATGTATGTGTACGTATGTGTGTCTGCGTGTGGATGGGGCCCACTGGGACTCTTCCGCCCGGGGCCCACAAAAACCTGGAGCCGGCCCTGACCTTATATCTATTAAATATTGTAATGTTTGCACAAATCAAGGTCCATGCCAATTAATATTTATTATTCTGAAACCTGGTGCCTTTTTGTACTATTATTTTGTGTACAGATGTTCTTTGGGTACATGGCACATGAGTTTCTAGTAATTCATTAGGTGGTGCCGAGGCCCTTTTCTTGGTTACTGCTAAGGCTACTTTCACACATCAGTTTTTTGCCATCAGGTTCAATCCGGAAAAAAACGGGTAAAACGGATCCAGTACCGCATCCGTTTTTTCCCCATAGACTTGCATTGTTACCGGATTGTACCGGATGGCTTTGCGGTGCATCCGTTTTTTTCCGGATGCGGCAAAATAAATAAATGCGGCGGCCGGAGGCAACGTAGCTTGCAACGTTTTTTTGTCCGGCAAAAAAAACGCATCGCGCCGGATCCGGCGCGATACGGCGTGTTTTACAATAGAAGCCTATGGACGCCGGATCCGGCGTAATGCGGTAAAAAACGGATGCGGCCGCCGGATCCGTTTTTGTTAACTGCGCATGCACCAATGTAATTAACAAAACGGATCCAGCCAAAAACCGGACGAAAAGGATGCAAAAACGGATGCAAACCGTATCCACCGGATCCGTTTTTTAACGGATCCGGTATAACGGATCCGTTAAAAAAACGGATCCGGTGGATACGGTTTTCACTTTTTTTTCAGGATCCGTTGGATCAGGAAAAAAAAGGACTGTGCCTGAATACAGAAAACTGATGTGTGAAAGTAGCCTAAGAATACAT
Organism: Anomaloglossus baeobatrachus; assembly: GCF_048569485.1. Taxonomy (NCBI): domain Eukaryota; kingdom Metazoa; phylum Chordata; class Amphibia; order Anura; family Aromobatidae; genus Anomaloglossus; species Anomaloglossus baeobatrachus. The sequence goes on from NC_134357.1 coordinate 167,938,533, forward strand.
TCTGTCTCCCTAAGGCTATGTGCCCACGGTAGAATGTGCTTGCGGATTTTTCTGCCTGAAAATCCGCGACTTTCGCGGCAAATCCGCACCCGCGGATTTGCCGCGGATTTACCGCGGATTTGCCGCGGATTTTGATGCGGATTTTATTTTTTTTTTTCCCCATTCAAAACCAAAAATCCGCACCAAATCTGCACCAAACAATTGACATGCTGCAGATTTTTCCGGATCAAAATCCGCGGCAAATCCGCAGCGGAAAAATCCGCAGCATGGACACAGCATTTCCAAAATGCCATTGAAATGGCTTGGAAGTGCCGCTGCTGCAGATTTTCGGGAAATCCGCGGCAAATCCGCAGCAAAATCCGCGCAAAATCCGCGCAAAATCCGCAGCGTGGGCACATAGCCTAAACCTCCGCTCCTCCTCAGTCTCTCTCTCTTCCTCAGGCCATTAATGCTGGACAGCCCTGAAGCTTGGGTTGTCAATCCCTTGGTTACCAACTTCAAAGCATTCCTGTTCTTCATCCTCCTCCTCATCCTCATGTTCCCGACCAAAGGTGGCCTGAGCCTGTTGCTCGAGGTTGTGCGGATTACTAGCAACCATTGTGAAGTCTGGATCCACAGACACCTCGGGTGCATTAACACTTTGGTCAGTCAGACCGTCCAGAGAGCATTTCAATAAACAAATCAGTGGAATGGTAATGCTAATAAGAGCATCATCACTGCTCACAATGTAGGTACAGTAATCAAAATTCTCTAGGACCTGACAAATGTCTGCAATCCACACCCACTCTGCAGTACTTATGTCTGGCAGCTGCATCTGACGGGCATGTTTTAGCTGGAATTGGGATACTGCCCTCTGCTGCTCATGGATCCTGGCCAACATATGATAGGTTGAATTCCATCTCGTAGGGAGGTCACATATTAGTCTGAGACGAGGCAAGTGTAAGCGCTGCTGCAGCACTGCCAGGCCAGCAAAAGAGGGAGATAACTTGCGGAAATGGGCACTAATACGTCATACCTTGGTAAGTAGGTCTGGTATCCTAGGGTATTTTTTGAGAAAGTGCTGAACTACCAAATTTACAACGTGGGCCATACAAGGAACGTGTACAAGTTTTCCAAGTTTAAAGCCACCACCAGATTATGACCATTATCGCACACTACCATCCCTGGACGGAGGTCCAACGGTGCAAGCCACTCATCTGTCTGCTCAGTTATTGCTTTCAAAAGCTCAGGTGCCGTGTGCGATTTGTCACCGATACAGATGAGCTTCAGTAGAGCGTGTTGCCGCTTAGCCGAGGCAGTTCTGCAGAGATCCTAGCTGCTGGGGAATGATTTGACTGACAGTTGGACACCGGCGGATGTTGAGGAGGATGCACAGGAGCCAGATGAAGAGTAGGACAAGGAGGGAGTTGCTGCTGTGTAGGGGGCTACTGAAACTGTGATTGAAGTGGGGCCTACTATTCTGGGTGTGTGAATTATATGGGATGTTGCTGGCTCAGACTCTGTACCAGCTGCCACTAGGTTAACCCAGTGTGCCGACAGTGAGATGTAGCTTCCCTATCCACTTCCTCTTGTCCATGTGTCTGTGGTTAAGTGTACCTTCCCTGTTATGGCGTTAGTGAGAGCCCGTTTGATGTTTACGGACACGTGATTGTGGAGCGCGGGGACAGCACAACGTGAAAAATAGTGGCAGCTAGGCACAGAGTACCGATGTTCTAACACTGCCAAAAGGTCGCGGAAAGCCTCTGTTCCTACAAGCCGATATGGCAACATCTTAAAGGATATCAATCGTGCAATGTGTGCAGTTATGGTTTCTGCCCTTGGGTGCGTAATGGGGTATTTTCGTTTTTTTTTCAAAGGTCTGCGGTATGGACAACTGAACGGAACGCTGGGACACTGAAGCAGATGTGGTCGTTGAGGATTGAGTTTGGCCAACATCCGGTTGTGAGAAGGAGGCATCAGCGCCACCTTCTTGCACACCAGTTTGGGAAGCAGGCAGCCCAGGGGAAGTGGCAGAGTTTTGAGTCTGGAAATCATGTTTTTCACCTAGAGCTTTCAACCACCTAGTGGTGCGCTTGGATAACATGGTTTCTCATGCTGGAGGTGCCCAAGCTGGAAGTATTTCTGCCTCTGCTAAGCTTGGTCTGACAGATTTGACAAATGGCAACCTTTTGGTCTGAAGGACTCTTGGAAAAAAAAATCTCACACAATCGCAGCACGGACCATTGAACTCTAAGATGGCACAGGTGGTGCACAGACCCTTGGACTCTGAGATGCAACAGGTGGTGGTGTCATGTGCACAGTTAATTGACCTTTGGCAGTGGTCGAAACCCTATCTCTTAAGCCGCTTTACACGCTTCAATATATCTCACAATCCGTCGTCGGGGTCAAGTTGTAAGTGACGCACATCCGGCATCGTTCGTGACGTATTTGCGTGTGACACCTACATGCGATCAAGATTGAACGCAAATACGGTGATCGCATACACGTCATTTATTCCTCATACATTGGATGTTTTGTTGTACGAACCTAGTCAATTGAAACGTGTGACATCCCTCATACGATTTTGATGTCTGAGGCTATGTGCGCAGGTGTGCGCTCTGCACCGCAGCTTAAAAAAGGTCCGCTTCAGAGCGCAGCTGAAAAGCTGCGTTCTGAAGCGCCTCACACTGTCTGTCATTCACTAATCTCTGTCAGTCGGTCACTATCTCTGTCCCTCTCTCTCTGTCCATGTCAGTCTATCCCTCTTACCCCCTCTCTCATACTCACCGATCCCCGATCTCCGGCACGGCGCTGCACGGCATTCACACTGCTCCGGCGGATTTTACTATTTTGTAAAAGCCGGCCGCTCATTAAACAATCTCGTATTCCCTGCTTTCCCCGCCCACCGGCGCCTATGATTGGTTGCAGTGAGACACGCCCCCACGCTGAGTGACAAGTGTCTCACTGCACCCAATCACAGCAGCCGGTGGGCGTGTCTATACTGTGCAGTGAAATAAATAATTAAAAAAAAACGGCGTGCGGTCCCCCCCAATTTTAAAACCAGCCATATAAAGCCATATGGCTGAAGGCTGGTATTCTCAGGATGGGGAGCTCCACGTTATGGGAAGCCCCCCAGCCTAACAATATCAGCCAACAGCCGCCCAGAATTGCCGCATACATTAGATGCGTTAGTTTTGGGACTGTACCCGGCTCTTCCCGATTTACCCTGGTGCGCTGGCAAATCGGGGTAATAAGGAGTTATTGGCAGCCCATAGCTGCCACTAAATCCTAGATTAATCAGGTCAGGCGTCTCCCCGAGATACCTTCCATGATTAATCTGTAAGTGACAATAAATAAACACACACGTCCGAAAAAATCCTTTATTAGAAATAAAAAACACAAACATATACCCTGGTTCACCACTTTAATAAGCCCGAAAAATCCCTCCATGTCCAGCGTAATCCACGGACCTCCAGCGTCGCTTCCAGCTCTGCTGCATGGAGTTGACCGGAGCGGCAGAATACACCGCCGCTCCTGTCAGCTCCACGCAGCTAATGAAGACAGCCGCGCGATCAGCTGAGCTGTCACTGAGGTTACCCGCTGTCACTGGATCCAGCGGTGGCCGCGGGTAACCTCAGTGACAGCTCAGCTGATCGCGCTACTCATCTCAGTTGCTGCATGGAGCTGACAGTTGCGGCGATTGTCTTCTGCAGCTCCGGTCACCTTGCACCTCTGGTGACTGGAGCTGCAGAAGACAATCGCCGCTCCTGTCAGCTCCACACAGCAACTGAGTATACTGTGTATGCGTGAGATACGCACGTGTAATGTCCGTGTGCTGTCCGTTTGAAATGAGGCGTTTTTCAGTAAAAATGACGTAGTAAAATCATCATCATGAGATACTGGTGTGTCTAATTTGATCTAATTGATCTGCAGGATTGGTAACGTGTAGGTGTTTTTTTCGATTAAAAACGCACACGGACGGTACGGGTAGCACATGGACATGCTACGTGTCATGTACGTATAGGCCCGGACCCGTTGACTTTAGCGGGACATGTTGAGCGTGTGGAAAAATGCACACACATACAAACGACACGGACACACGTTGCGTGTGGTTTTAAGTGTGTGTGCCTGTTATCATAAGGTAACATTGGTGTACGTGTCTCCGTGCCGCCGGTACGTGCAAAAACGTACCAAACACGTACCGGTGGCACCGATGTGTGTTGGAGGCCTTAGTAAGAACAGGGCAATATGTAGGTTCTGTAAGATCTGAAGACACCACCACCAGGATGCTAGCTTGGTGCTATAACAGTATTTTGCTTCAGGCAGGAGTAGAGGCACTGACACCAAGTATTAATTAAAATTTTGGAACACTGACACTGTGTTTTAGTAATAGCAGGACACTATGTAGGTTTTGTAAGATATGAAGCCGCCAAAAGCCGTATGCTAGGTTGCTGCTAGTAAGGTATTGACCTTCAGGCAAAAGTAGAGCCAGTGACACCGAATATTAATTAAAATTTGCTAATGCTGACACTGTGTTTTAGTAAGAGCAGGCCACTATCTAAGTTCTGTAAGATATGAAGCTACTACCAGGATGCTATATATTACGGTACTTGCATTCAGGCAGAACTACAGGCTGTGACAGCAATTTTTTTTCTTTTTTTTAACCCCTTCACGACCGCGGGCAGTAAATTACGTCCTATTTTAACGTGACTTAACGACCAGGGACGGAATTTTACTACCTTTTACACCCCCATAGGCGATCAATGTGATTGGCTGTTCAAATCTGAACCGCCAACCACATCGTTCGCACTAATTTCGGCAAAAATAATGCCCGAATTAGTGCGATACTGTGAGATCCTGCTATGATCTATTGTAGCAGCTACAGCAGATCATAGATGGATCTCAAACATGTCGCCCCCAGCCCCTGCAGCACTGATTGGAGCGATCGTGCTATGATGCGCAATCGCTCCAATCAGTGTGCAGTGGGGTGGTGTGATCTGCAGGTGGCCGCCCTCCCCAGGCCTGTGCTGGTCTGGGGACCCTCCGCCAACATGTCTGCAGCGTGCACTGGCTGGTACTTTTGGTACCACGCCACCGCTACTGCCGCCGCAGACGGCGCCTCTGATGTCACCGTTCCTGCTCCATTGGTAAGTATTGTGCTCCCGCGATGGACCCTGCGCGCTCCCGTGAAGGCCCCTGCGCGCTCCCGTGAAGGCCCCTTCCCGTGCCCCCCCCGATCTGCCCCCCTACGCCCCGATCTTCCCCCCGGCATCCTGATCTGCTCTCCACGCGATCTGCCTGCCTCTTCTGTCATCTCTATTCTGCTTCCAAAGTTCCTTCCTTCTGCCTTTGCTTCTCTGCCCCCTCTGCTCTCCCTCTCTGCCCTTCCTCTCTGCCCCACCCCTCTCCCCATCCCCCTCTGCAACCCCCCCCCCTCTCCCCATCCCCCTCTGCAACCCCCCCTCCCCCCCGATGTCCTCTTACCTGCCTTCACGGGTCGTCCGAGGTCTTCACTGGCCCGATCACATCTGCCTCCATCGCTGGGTCCTTCTGCTGATCTGTTCAACGTCCTGCCTGCTGCTCGTGTAAAGCTGTCCATCTCACTGCCTTCTTGTTCCTCTGCAGTTCCTCTGGTCAGTGATCCTCTTGGTACTGTGAGTATAATTTTTTTTTTTCTCATATCCTGTCCATTTTTACACCTCATCCGTCCGTGCGTCCCACCGAGCGCTGATCAGGGATGCAGATAACGGATCTCCATCCGTGGTCAGTTTTCAGCGGGACTTTTTTTTCCCATATCCCCGACGCTTCTTGTATCTCATCTGTCCATGCGCCCCGCCGAGTGCTGATCAGGGATGCACATAACGTATCTGCATCCGTGGTCAATTTTTGGCGTGACTTTATTCTGTATTCACGACGCTTTTTGTATCGCATCTGTCCGTGCGTCCCGCCAAGCGCTGATCAGGGATGCACATAACGGATCTGCATCCTTGCTCAATTTTTGGCGTGACCTTATTTTTTTCCGTATCCCCAACTATTTTTGTATCTCATCCGACCGTGCGTTCTGCAGCGGCCGATCAGTGCACCGCGTCTGTGCGTTTGAAAAGTTAAATGGCGTTCCTTCTATTCTGAGCCCCACCATGTGCCCAAACAATTACTTTCCACCACATATGAGGTATCTACGTACTCAGGAAAAATTGCACAATACGTTTTATGGTGTATTTTTTCCTGATACCGTTATAAAAAAAAAAAAGCTACCTGGTTAATGCAAAAATTTTGTGGTTAAAAAAAAAAAAAAATAATTTTCACGGCTCAACATTATCAACTTCTGTGGAGCGCCTTGGGGCTCGCTAAAGATTTAGATAAACTCCTTGAGGGGTCTAGTTTCCAAAATGGGGTCACTTGTGAGGGAGCTCCACTGTTTAGGCACCATAGGAGGTCTCCAAACGTGACATGGCGTCCGCTAATGATTCCAACCAATTTTGCTGTCAAATGGCGCTCCTCCTCTTCTGAGCCCCGCCATGCGCCCAAACAATTACTTTCCACCACATATGAGGTATCGTCGTACTCAGGAAAAAATGCACTATAAATTTTATGGTGAATTCTTTGCCGATACCCTTGTGAAAAAAAAGCTACCCAGTTGAAGCAACCGTTTTGTGGTAAAAAAAAAAAAATTTCTTTTCACAGCTCAACGTTATAAACTTCTGTGAAGCCCCCTGGTGTTCAAAGTGCTCACCAAACATCTAGAAAAATTATTTGAGGGCTCTAGTTTCCAAAACGGGGTCACTTGTGGGGGAGCTCCATTGTTTAGGCACCTCAGGGGGTCTTCAAACCCGACATGGCGTTCGCTAATGAGTGCAGCTAATTTTGCACTCAAAAATTCAAATGGCGCTCCTTCCCTTCCGAGCACTGCCGTGTGTCCAAACATTTGATTTCTACCACATATGAGGAATCTGTGTACTCAGGAGAAAATGCACAAAGCATTTTATGGTGCATTTTTTCCTGATACCCTTGTGGAAAAAAAAGCTACCTGGTTGAAGCAACCGTTTTGTGGTAAAAAAAAAAAAAAAATCACTTTCTCTTTTCTCCCTTGTGAAAATGAAAATTTTATGGCTAAAGTAACATTTTTGTGCTAAAAAGTAAAATTTTCATTTTTTCCTTCCACATTGCTTTGGTTCCTGTGAAGCACCTAAAGGGTTAATAAACTTCTTGGATGTGGTTTTGAGCAGAGTGAGGGGCGCAGTTTTTAGAATGGGGTCACTTTTGGGTATTTTCTGTCACCTAGGTCTCTCAAAGTCACTTCAAATGTGATGTGGTTCCTAAAAAAATTATTTTCTAAATTTTGTTGGAAAATTTATCCTAATCCTAACGAAAAAAAATTTTGTTTCGAAAATTGCGCTGATGTAAAGTAGACAAGTGGGAAAGTTTATTTAGTAACTATTATGTGTGACATATCTCTCAGATTTATGGGCATAAATTTTCAAAGTTTGAAAATTGCGAAATTTTCAAAATTTTCGCAAAATTTCCTAAATTTTCACAAATAAACGCAAAAATTATCGGTTTAAATTTACCACTGACATGAAGTACAATATGTCACGAAAAAACAATCTCAGAATCGCCAAGATCCATTGAAGCGTTCCAGAGTTATAACCTGTCAAAGTGACACTGGTCAGAATTGCAAAAAATGGCCCGGTCATTAGGGTGTTTAGTGTTTATTTTTTTTAGCAGTAGGGTACTATGGATTTTATGTACGCAATGAAGTCAACACAAGGACACAACTGAGCTGGTATGAATTGAGATGGTGGCTGTCAGGCACTACATTACACCTGAACCCATTGTTTTGTCAATTTTGGGACTTTTTTTAGGAAGTTGTAATACCTATTCCTAGAACAACAGACACAGGGGATGTAGCAGTGCTGAGATTGTTAATTATTAGTAGCAGATGTCAGGACAGCTTTAAATCTCTCCCTGCCTGTGAATAAGCTCTCCCCATATCACACACTGCAGTAACAGCACTAATAAGAGGATTTTTTTTTTGTTTTGGGCGGTTTAAAACAGGAACGGATCTTATCAAAAAAAGTAATGCACTAACACTGACCCCATAGCTATTTCTGCGATTTCTTCACCTGCTAGCACCTAATGCACACTATCTTCAGCCCTTAAAAGGACTATTTTGGATTTTGCAGCAGGGACGCTCTCATAGAACACACTGCACTGTCCCTATACCTGGTTGTATGATTTACACAGCTGCTAGCAGCTAGTGGACACTGTGTTCAGCCCTTACAAGGACTATTATTAGTTCACTGTATAAACGCTCTCCCGCACACAGTACAGTCTAGTTACACTGGTAGCTCAGGACTGAATGCGTGCACAAAATGGTGGCAGTCTTATATAGTCCCTATGACGCTGTGCGGCCAAGCCAATCACAGTAAGGCTATGTGCGCACGTTGCGTAAAAACATGCAGTTACGCTGCGCTTTGTAGCGCAGCGTAACTGCATGCGTCCTGCGGCCCCTGCACAGTCTATGGAGATTGTGCAGGGGCCGTGCGCACGTGGCGTCTAAGAGCGCAGCGCTTCGGCTACTGCCGAAGTGCTGCGTTCTAGAAGTGACATGTCACTTCTTTCCTGCGCTTTGCCGGCAGCTCCTGCTCTGTCTATGGCAGGAGCTGCAGGCAGAGCGCATGGAATCGGCGCTCACTACGGACATTTCTGCAGCGATCTAAAGCGCACATGTGCTCTTCAGATCGCTGCAGAAATTTCTGCAGGGCTTGTACGCAACGTGCGCACATAGCCTAACACCACAACAAAGATGGCTGCGGCGTTACTGTGAGGGCAAACAATGTCAGATGTATTCATTGGCTGGAAAAAGGCACCAGGAAGGCAGAAATGAAAATGAAAATATCGAAGGGAATACCACATTAGCCGTCAGATAGCGAATACCTTGAATACCCCATTATTCGTCGGATACCGAATAGTGGCAAATACATTCGCTCATCCCTAGTTATCACCTGTATGTTGATAACTTTTATATTAGCTTCCCTCTATTCAGGTCCCTCTCTGCCACAGCAACTGCAGCGAGCAGTGGTACTGTGCGCAGAAACCAGAGGGGTCTCCTTACAACGCTAACTGGGCAGCTGCCCCGAAAGGGCGAGAGCAGAGCCTAGTGTAGCGACAACATGCTTGTGGTCAAGTTCAGGGACAAGAGGGCCATTTTTTTCACAATCCATGATCCTGACACCACCACCACTATTCGGGGTTCTTTTTCACAAGTCCAGAAACCGAACTGTGCCTTGGGGTACAACCGGTACATAGGGGGAGTTGATCTCTCTCAAGTCCTCTAGTCCAACAGTGCAGTACTAAAGGCTAAGGTGTAGTATAAAAAGCTCACTGTGCATCTCGTTCAGATAGCACTGTACAACGGGGTTGTGCTATCACGATGTGCAGGCAGCACCAACACCTTCCTTCACTTCCAGGCGGTAGTAGTCAAGGTCCTGATGTTTGTCCTGATGCTTTTCGGCCATCTTCGTCCTCTTTCTGAAGCCTGTGTGCATGACGCGTCTACGCCATACACACTCGCCGATCCTGCGCAGGCGCACTACAATACTTTGATCTGCCCTGCTCAGGACCTGATTGCTGGTGAGTGTGGATTACGTCGGACGCATCCTGCACCGCGGCTAGAGGAGAACAAAGATGACCAAAAGAGACGGCACCGGAGACGCTCTTATGGCCAACCGCGCGACCGTTAGGCAAGTATTATAAAGTGTTTAGGTTCTCACAGCGGCCTGGGCTCTTATATACAGCATGTTAGAATTTTATATAGAAGAGCCCAGTGGTGGTGGCTGCAGCTTGTACGCCAAAAAGGTGGCGACAGGCAATGGTAACACATACTAATGAAATCCTGTGTAAACGTTTGACTTTGCAGAAAGTAATAAAAATGCCTTAAGACATTATCTCTAATTATTCTGGTATTTGGCAAATATAAATAATATTGGTTCCTAATTGACCTAAAACAGGAAATATTTAATCTGATTTCATGTCAGATAATGAGAAAAACATGCAGATGTGTCTTTATAGATAGTGGATGTAAACTTCTGGATTCAGCTATATACCACCAGGAGCCCATACATTCTAGCGACTTCACTAGTGAGCGGGCTATAATGTAAGAGCTGCAGTGAAGACCTGGCAGACGCGCATAGATTGTAGACTCAATGCGAGTCAGAAGGAAGATGTAGCCACTAGTGATGGGTAGTTCGTGAGTGAGTAGTTCAAAATGAACTAATCTTCAGAGTGAACTAGTTCATCTAGTTCACCATCCTGACAGAGATTAGTTCATTATGAACTAGAGTGGGAGGAGACAGACAGTGATCCTCATACAGCTCCAGGAGGCTCCTGCTCTCACACTTGAAGGTAGTAAAACACTAGCACACATCAAATACAAATATAATAGTAATAATAATATTAATAAAAACTGAAATTGCACAGTAGACAGACACAGCTCATATGTGTGTATGAGAGAGTTTTTCTGTGTGTGGTTTATGCCCCTCACCTGTCTGTGTGATAGGATCAGCCTCCTGTAGAGGATCAGCCTCCTGTAGTCTAGAAGATCAGTCTTGCTAAAAACTTTACCACTGGCTCCTGTTCTGTTCTCAAAATGGTGAATGCTGAACTGCTCCTCAGCTCCCTCATCCACATTCATTATGAGTCAGTACTCTACACTACCACATGGGGCGCTGCTGGGCTCAGTGAGATGCATCAGATTGAACTAGACTGTCCTGAGTCATTCTCAGTAGAACATTTAGTTCAGCAGCTCATCTAGTTCATCTAGTTCACAGGTCACATGATGCATTTCCTGTCAGCTCATAGGACAGGGTGGAGAGAAATACTGAACTAAACAGCAGTGTGAGGAGACAGAGAGTGATTCCTCTACAGCTCCTGCCCTCACACTTGCTCTTTATAGCTCCTGATGCTGGAAAAGAAGGGAGTAACACTATACCACACATCAAATATAAATATAATAGTAATAATAATATTAATAAATACTGAAATTGCACAGTAGACAGACACAGCTCATATGTGTGTATGAGAGAGAGTGATTCTGTGTGTGGTTCATGCCCCTCACCTGTCTGTGTGATAGGATCAGCCTCCTGTAGAGGATCACCCTCCTGTAGCCTAGATCAGTCTTGCTAAAATCTTTACCATTGGCTCCTGTTCTGTTCTCAAAATGGTGGCTGCTGAACTGCTCCTCAGCTCCCTCATACACATTCATTATGGGTCAGTACTCTACACTCTACACAGGGGGCGCTGCTGGGCTCAGTGAGATGCATCAGACTGAACTAGGCTCTCCTGATTCATTCTCAGTAGAACATTCAGTTCAGCTGCTCATATAGTTCATTTAGTTCACAGGTCACATGATGCATTTCCTATCAGCTCCTCAGGATAGAGTGGAGAGAAATACTGAACTAGATGAACTAAATGAGCTAATCTTTTGAACTAATCTTTTCAGTGAACTAGTTCATGGTGAACTAATCACCAAAATGAACTAGATTTCCCATCACTAGTAGCCACAACCCGTGCTATATACATACTGATTTGCGACAGTTTCTGTGCTTTACGGCCCGAGTTTCTGGTTATCCGATTTGTTATTCGCTTTTTTCTTCCGGGTGCCGGAGATGACAGCTATTGGCTCCTTACCGCTGAGTGCGCATGCGTGCCTGATCTACTGAGACTGCGCAGATGTTAGGGGTCATCATTAAAGTTCAGGACTATCAGGAAGCGCAAATAGAAAAGCTTCCTGATTGTTTGTGTGAAGGGGAGTAAATCGCCACTCATGATGAGCAGACACTCCCCGGAGGCGTGTGTGGAGCAATGAGTGCGGGGTCCGGAGTGGATGAACCCTGCAGCAAGAGGATCCGGATAGAAGGAGAAGAAGTTGCCGAGGACTGTGAGAGAGAGAGGGGCTCCCCGGAAAGCCGGGGCCCCAGCAGCACCGTGGGGAACAGAGGTGAAGTAGCGGGGTAACCAAATGCGGGCGTCTGAGGGTGTGACACCCGGCACTGGCACTTCAGACCCCCCTATATAGTCAGTATGGGGCAGTGTGTGTGTGTCTCTCTGTGTGTGTGTGTGTGTGTCTGTGTGTGTGTGTCTGTGTGTGTGTGTCTGTGTGTGTCTGTGTGTGTGTGTCTGTGTGTGTGTGTGTGTGTGTGTGTGTGTGTGTGTGTGTGTGTGTGTGTGTGTGTGTGTCTGTCTCTGTGTGTGTCTGTGTGTGTCTCTGTGTGTGTGTGTGTCTCTGTGTGTGTGTGTGTGTCTCTGTGTGTGTGTGTGTGTCTCTGTGTGTGTGTGTGTGTCTCTGTGTGTGTGTGTGTGTCTCTGTGTGTGTGTGTGTGTCTCTGTGTGTGTGTGTGTGTGTCTCTGTGTGTGTGTGTGTGTGTCTCTGTGTGTGTGTGTGTGTGTCTCTGTGTGTGTGTGTGTGTCTCTGTGTGTGTGTGTGTGTCTCTGTGTGTGTGTGTCTCTGTGTGTGTGTGTCTCTGTGTGTGTGTGTCTCTGTGTGTGTGTGTCTCTGTGTGTGTGTGTGTGTCTCTGTGTGTGTGTGTGTGTCTCTGTGTGTGTGTGTGTGTGTCTCTGTGTGTGTGTCTCTGTGTGTGTGTGTGTCTCTGTGTGTGTGTCCCCGTCCGTCCGTCCGTCCATTAACTTGTCAGAAAGGCTCATGTGTGAGTGCATGGGGAGTGAGCCACTATACTAGAAGAGAGTAGCAGGAATCCCCGTTTGCAACATGGTGTGTGACTGAAAGTGCACAGGTGCATAAAGATGTAACAGCACGGGACCACCCTCCCCTCTGCCGGACCGCCCTCCCCTCTGCCGGACCACCCTCCCCCTGAGTAGCAGGAATCTCCATTTGCAACATGGTGTGTGTGTGTGTGTGTGTGTGACTGAAAGTGCACAGGTGCATAAAAATGTAACAGCGCCGGACCGCCCTCCCCTCTGCCGGACCGCCCTCCCCTCTGCCGGACCGCCCTCCCCTCTGCCGGACCGCCAGACCCGCCGTTTGACATATTGTTCACAAATGTTGCTAATATCTCAGGGACAGTACTGTAGCCGGAGGACTGGGACCCTATAGATAATATACTGTATATGTCACCTCTAGTGAGACCCTGTGGTTCTAAACTCAGGGCAGTGTAAAGGGTGATTTACACACTGCGACATCTCTAACGATATATCGTCGGGGTCACATCGTTAGTGACTCACATCCAGCGCCGTTAGCGACATCGCAGCGTGTGACACCAAAGAGTGACGATCAACAATCGCAAAAACGTCAAATCGTTGACACGTCGCTCCTTTTCATATCGTTGGTGGTGCATGCTGCTGGTTGTTCTTCGTTCCTGAGGCAGCATACATTGCTATGTGTGACACCGCAGGAACGACGAACATCTCCTTACCTGCGTCCACCGGCAATGAGGAAGGAGGTGGGCGGGATGTTCCGGCTGCTAATCTCCGCCCCTCCTCTGCTATTGGGCGACCACTTAGTGACGCCGCAGTGACGTCGCTATGACGCTGAACGCACCTCCCCCTTGAGGGAGGGATTGTTCGGCGGTCACAGCGACATCGCTGACCAGGTATGTACGTGTAAGGCTGCCGTAGCGATAATGTTCACTACGGGGGCGGGTGCTATCACTAGCGATGTCGCAGCGTGTAAAGCACCCTTTAGTGTCATAGATGACAGCCCCCCAGTGTGATCACCTTCTGTGTTATTCTACAATCCAACATTTGTTTGTGTGTGTAAAATGGAGCTTGTTTTTCTTTCATCCGTTTTTCAAGGTAAATGGAACTTTTTTTTTTTTTTTTTTTTTTTTATCCATTGACTCTTAGCAAAAGAGCAGTAAACAAAGTAGATGGATCTCAGAAATACAAAGTGTGCGCTCCGTGTATCATCAGCCTAAGGCTTTGTGCACATACTGCGTTTTTAGTGTTTTTCGGGTGAGTTTTTGGTCTAAAAACTGAATGACTTTCCTTGCCCAGCAAAGTCTGAATTTTCATTTTTGCTATCTGCACAGTGCAGTGTTTTTTTGGCTGTGCTTTTGTGATGACTACAAAGATGTAACATGTCAATTATTTCTGCATTTTTCACCCATGCAATGCTTTGGAAAAAACGCAGCAACAAAAACGCGCAAAAACGCTTGCACTTTTTTTTTTTTTATACCATGTGCATATTTGTGCGTTTTTTTTTTTTTGTTTTTGTTTTTTTTTTTGTGGCCAAAAACGCACACAAATGCTGCAGCTTTGTGGTCACAAAAAAAAATGACAACGTGCGCACATAATCCTATAAGGGTCCCCATAGACTGCTATAGTAGATTCTGACTCTGGTCTGAGTCCTATAGACTGTGGTCAGTGGACTGTTCAAGAAATAACAGACAGGCCCAGGTTGTCACATAGTTGTGTGAATGTAGCCTTAGGCTATGAGCGCACGCTGCGTTTTTTTTTTTTTTTTGCTGCGTTTTTTGGGCGCAGTTTTGGTCTCAAAACTGCATGAATTTCCTTCCTCAGCAAAGTCTTAGATTTCATTCTTGTCCGCACGTTGCAGCTTTTTTTTGCCTGCGTCTTTGTGGTGACCACAAAGATGCAGCATGCCAATTCTTTTTGCGTTTTCACTCATTGAATACATTGGGAAAAAAACGCAGCCAAAAAAACAAGCAAAAACACATGCGGTTTTTTTTATGCATTTTTCCTGTGGTGCGTTTTTGTGCATATTTTTTTTTCTTTTTTGGGCCAAAAATGCTGCATCTTTGTGGTCAGAAAAACCGCAGCGTGCGCACATAGCCTTAGGCTCTGTGCCCACGTGACTTTTTGTGTTTTTTTTTCCCTTATTTTAATCAATAAAAGCATACCAGTAAAGTCTGAGAATTGTGACTTGCTGTGCACTTGCTGCTTCTTTTTTCCTTACAGATTTTGTAGCTGAAAGAAGAAGCAGCATGTCAATTGTTTGTTTTTTTTTTTTTTTTTTTTTTTTGTTCTTTTTTCATGTGTTTCTATAATTCTCTGCATTGCTTTATCACTACAGGGGATTACAGTGGAACCTTGGTTAACGAGAACAATCCGTTCTGGGACTGTGCTTGTTAACCAAGTTACTCGTTCAGCAAAGCAAGATTTCCCAAAGGAAATCATTGCAATGCAGATAATTCGTTCCACAACTTGTTAAATGTCCCATCCTGGTCCCCTATTCTATCATTCCACACACGCACAAACACATGCACATATTATATGCTCACCTTACCTTCTGTTCCATCGCCGGTCTCCTAGGACTTGCTGTTCTCTGGTACGGGGCCGGGCCATTTATCGGGTAACCATAACGACAAGGGAGGAACTTCCACGGCCAGAGCGCTGACATCAAAGGCAGAGCCGCTTGCTTCTGATTGGCCGGCGCGCTGCCTTTGACTACCGGTGACAGGAACCAGGATGTTCCTGCTTCGTCGCTATGGATGCCGATGCACAGCCTGGAGTGGAGCGGAGCGGCGAACTACAGGACCAGGAGGCCGGCGATGAAACGGAAGGTACACTATATTATATGCTCACCTTACCTCTGTTCCATCGCAGGCCTCCTGGGTCTTGTAGTTTGCCGCGAGGACTTCGCAATGTACCCGGGAACTACAAGAACCATGAGACCGGCGGTGGAAAGGAAGGTAAGGTGAGCATAATACTGTATGTGCGTGTGTGTTTTGTGCGGACTGCAAGTGCAGGTCATAGCATGGTGGATGTACGGAATCGGAAGTGTGTACGGTGAGGATTTTGCTAGTACAGCAAAGCTTTCTCGGAAATCGAGTTACAAATTTACAGAAAGCTTTGCTTGTTAAGCAAAATTCTCATTAAGTGGGTTACTCCTTAAGCGAGGTTACACTGTATATCGCAGCACTTTGCCTCACACAGCATGGTGTGGGAGGCGGTCAGTAGCTCTGTAACCCGGGGTCGACCCAGAGTTACCATGGCAGCGATTGGGTCCCTGTGATCGCATTGCAGAAACCCGATTGCCAGGGAGAGGTAAGCAATTCCTCTCCCTGCCACCTGAATGCTGCAATTGCACTGATCGCAGCATTCAGGGGGTTAAACTGCTGGGAGCGGCACAGGGATGACTCTGGGCAGTGAGAGCTGGGTCCCAGCAGTAACATTTGCCGGAGACCCGGCAGCGATTGCAGGGTACAGTGCTTGAGCCCCCACGATCGCCATGACTAAAAAAAAAACCCCATAAAAACAAGCAGGAACAAAGACAAGTAAAAAATATGCAAACGCAATAAAAAATGTGAGGTTTTTTTCAACTGCTTTTTTCCAAGACAAAACATGCAAAAAATGTGTGCAAAGATACAACTTGGACAAATAGTCTTAGTCCTCATTCACACTTAGGTTTTTTATGTATTCAGTGTTATCTGTTTTTTTTCACAGACGGCGCTCGTGCCCGTCATACTCTATGGGGCTGCTTACATGTCAAATATTTTCCTCAGACCAAGTGGTCCATGCAAAATCGACTAGTACGATATTGAAAACCTCTGCCAGCATTCGGCTGCCATCCATGTGCTGTCCATATGTCACTGACTGTTCAGATTTTTGTTTTAGTTTTTGTTTTGGTTTGGTGGTTTTTTTTTTTTTTTTTTTTTTTTTTTTTTTTTTTTTATTCTTCAACAACGGAAAAAAAAAAAAAAAAAAATCAAACGCTGACGAAAATCTGATGAAACTTGGTCCTTTTTTGTCCTGATTCACTAGTGCAGGCTAATAGGTAACCCGTGTACAGTGGGACCAGGCAGAATAGATGCTCCACATCTGTCCCGGGGGCTCATCGCTGTATTTGCACATCTTGCATGACATTGCGCCAGTTCTTACTTTCCGTACTGCATGCCACTATTTTGCCTTAGAATTCTAGTATTTTACCTACACTTTCCCTCTGCCTGATTTTAGGACAAGTCGTGCATTTTTTTTTTGTTTTCCCCATTCCTTGTGAACACCTATGAGCTTGGGCTACTTAATCCATTTCTGGTAGAAAGAACTCCTCTATTTTCTTATTTTACAGTTTTTAAACAGAGGACCCTTCATTCTTGGTTTGAACCTAAAGGAAGGCGGACGGACAAGATTAAAAGGTGAGTTATGCTTTATATTAGCACCATGAAATGTACTTGATAGTGTGAAACCCAGATTATAGCAGATTTATCATGTGACCATGCATGAACTGCTATACCCCTGCATATACTGTGCTCTACCCCTGTCCTAATCTTCCTGTTACATCGAGCAGTCATTACACTGGTCGCCCATCTGCTACAGCGTATAATGTGAACCTATCTCGCCCACAATTCTTTCCAGAGATCTGCACCCCCTACATATACTTTCTCATCTGTGTACCATGCTCTACTTACACTCTCCCAGTGCGGTACCTCCCTCGCCTACCCTACATATCCCTCATCTGTGTATCACGCTTTCCCAGTGCGGTACCTCCCTCGCCTACCCTACATATCCCTCATCTGTGTATCACGCTCTCCCAGTGCGGTACCTCACTCGCCTACCCTACATATCCCTCATCTGTGTACCACACCCTACCAACGTTCTCCCAGTGCTGCACCTCCCTCGCCTACCCTACATATCCCTCATCTGTGTACCACACCCTACCAACGTTCTCCCAGTGCTGCACCTCCCTCGCCTACCCTACATCTCCCTCATGTATGTACCACACCCTACCCACGTTCTCCCAGTACTGTACCTCTCTCGCCTACCCTACATCTCCCTCATGTATGTACCACACCCTACCAACGTTCTCCCAGTGCTGTACCTCTCTCGCCTACCCTACATCTCCCTCATGTATGTACCACACCCTACCAACGTTCTCCCAGTGCTGTACCTCTCTCGCCTACCCTACATCTCACTCATGTATGTACCACACCCTACCAACGTTCTCCCAGTGCTGTACCTCTCTCGCCTACCCTACATCTCCCTCATGTATGTACCACACCCTACCAACGTTCTCCCAGTGCTGTACCTCTCTCGCCTACCCTACATCTCCCTCATGTATGTACCACACCCTACCAACGTTCTCCCAGTGCTGTACCTCTCTCGCCTACCCTACATCTCCCTCATGTATGTACCACACCCTACCCACGTTCTCCCAGTGCTGTACCTCTCTCGCCTACCCTACATCTCCCTCATGTATGTACCACACCCTACCCACGTTCTCCCAGTGCTGTACCTCTCTCGCCTACCATACATCTCCCTCATCTGTGTACCAAGCTGTACCCTCGTTGTCCCGGTGCTGTAATTCCCCCATCTTCCTTTGCTCTCCACAATTCTGCATACTAGTCGCTCTTATGTCAACCACCCTATCCGTCCTCTCCATTCTACTAATGACTTGCAGACGCGGTCAAAATTGATGGTAGCCCTCGTTTAATGAAAGAAAAACCCACAATGGTCACAGAAATAACTTGAATCTGACAAAAGTAGTAATAAAAAAAAATCTATGAAAATGAGCAAATAAAAGTCAGACGTTGCTTTTCTGCTTCCACAGAATGTAAAATAAAACATGAAATCGGCCTGGACAAAAATGATGGTACCCTTAACTTAATATTTTGTTGCGCAACCTTTTGAGGCAATCCCTGCAATCAAACGATTCCTGTAACTGTCAATGAGACTTCTGCCCCTCTAGACAAGTATTTTGGCCCATTCATCAAGAACAAACTCCTGCAGTTGTCTCGTGTTTGAAGGTTGCCTTTTCCAGATGACATGTTTCAGCTCTTTCCAAAGATGCTCAATAGGATTTAGGTCAGGGCTCATAGAAAGCCACTTCAGAATAGTCCAATATTTTCTTCTTAGCCATTCTTGGGTGCTTTTAGCTGTGTGTTTTGGGTCATTATCCTGTCGCAAGACCCATGACCTGCAACGGACACCAATCTTTCTGACACTGGGCAGCACATTTCTGTCTAGAATCACTTGATAGTCTTGATATTTTTATTGTACTTTGCACAGATTCAAGACACCCTGTGCCAAATGCAGCAAAGCAGCCCCAGAACATAACAGAGCCTCCTCCATGTTCCACAGTAGGGACAGTGTTCTTTTCTTGATATATGCTTCATTTTTATGTCTGTGAACATAGAGCTGATGTGCTTACCAAAAAGTTCAATTTTTGTCTCATCTGTCGATAGGACATTCTCCCAGAAGCTTAGTGGCTTGTCAACATATAGTTTGGCAAATTCCAGTCTCGCTTTTTCATGATTTTTTTTTTTTTTTTTTTTTCTTCCAACAATGGTGTCCTCCTTAGTTGTCTCCCATGACGTCCACTTTGGCTCAAACAACGGATAGTGCGATCTGACACTGATATTCCTTGAGTTTGAAGTGCACCTTTAATTTCCTTAGACGTTTTTCTGCGCTCTTTTATTATCATTCATAATATCCATCTCTGTGATTTGTCATCAATTTTTCTCCTGCGGCCACGTCCAGGGAGGTTGGCTACAGTCCCATGGATCTTAAATTTCTGAATAATTTGTGCAACTGTAGTCACAGGAACATCAAGCTGCTTGGAGATGGTCTTATAACCTTTACATTTAACATGTTTGTCTAGAACTTTCTTTCTAATCTCCTGAGACAACTCTTTCCTTCACTTCCTCTGGGTCATGTTCAGTATGGTACACACCATGTTGCCAAACAGCACAGTGAGTATCTGTAGCCCTATGTACAGGCCCACTGACTGATTTACAAGAGTGTAGACCCCTATGATGCTAATTAGTGGACACGCCTTGATTTAATATGTCCCTTTTGTCACATTATTTTCAGGGGTACCAGAGTTTCTGTCCAGGCCTGTTTCATGAGTGGTTTTTTTTTGTTTTTTTTTTAAATTCTGTGGAAACATGGTTGAAAAACAATGTCTGACTTTCATTTGTTCATTTTCATAGTTTTTTTTTTTTTTTTTTTATTACTTTTGTCAGATTCAGGTCATTTCTGTGACCATTGTGGGTTTTTCTTTCATTAAACAAGGGGTAGGAAAAAAGCAAGGAAAACAAGTTTCCGGACGCAATTTCACATCAATTTAGGAATGGCACAGAGTGAATGTGTAGTTAAAATATAACTTTTAATACCAAAGTTAAAACCTAAAAAGGTGCCTCAAAAAGCATATAAAATTACCACTGGATTGACCAAGTGGATAACTCACAACCAGTAATGCCCTAGGTGGTTAAAACAGCCTAAATATCATCCACTCTAGACTCTCTAACCTCTATTTCATCCAAATTCAATGCCTAGCGTGGTTCGACCCTAAGAGTGAAAAATGCTCAGGCAAAGAAGCCTGCTTGCTGAATCTCATATATAAGGGATCGTCAACTTTCACCAGATCCCTAAAGATAAGATCTAAGACGGTGGTCGTAGACTAATGAATATGCTCAGGAGACACGGGGGAGGAAAGATCTTTCTAAAGATCTTTTTATCTATGCTACTAGATGCAGAGATTAGCAATATGCACCCAGAACTGCTTGTGGTTCTGTCTCCATACTGTACCTGACAGGGTCCCTTTAAATGCTAACTTGCCATCTGTGATCCAATGTCTTATTCCAGAAAAATCCACATTTTTCGTTTTATGTAAATGAGACTTGGGGCACGACATAGGCTGGAGTCACACAAGAGATTAAAAAAGCACACTCCAGGCAGCAGAATCATGACAGTTGCTACGCGTTTTGGCTGCAATTTGCAGCCTTTGCAAAGCACAGCCGAAACGCGTAGCAACTGTCAGGATTCTGCTGCCTGGAGTGTGCTAGATCTATGCTGTGACTGCTATGATCTACATTTTATTGCTATTGGATCAATCAATCAGCTGGACATATTACCAAGGGTGGCTGCTATTTTTCTCCCAGCACCAGACAAGTTTGGTTTTCTGATAGAATGGTAATGTATCCATAAAGGCGGCATATGGATGGTCATCCGAATCTTGGTGACGAGAAAAAAATTGCAGATGTGCTCCGTCTCATTGATTAACGTTGGTCTGAGTGCAATGCCAGATTTTCTCACATTACACTCGTCTGATTCATATGCTCATCTGAGCGAGGCCTTGGGGCTCTCGCACAATTTATGAATTGGACCAATATTGTTCAATGGGGCAGTGCGGGTGACAGATTTTTATTTATCACTATCAGAATCTTTCTGTGACAAATATTGCAGCGTGCTGCCATATCACCCCGAGATCTGATGGGTGCGAGACAACAAATCAGATTCCATTCACAGTATAGCCTCCGACTTCTGCGGAGACATTACAATTCTGTAGCACTGGAAGCTAAATGATTAATAGCTGCTGAGTGAAAAAAAAAATGGATTACAGTTGAGGAAAAAATCGGAGCGTGGTGTGTCTTTACTATAGTGTCGTGTGACCCTAGCCTTAAAAGAAGTGTGTGAGGGATGATACGTTGTACTAGTACATCTCTGATCAGACGGTCGTTTGAATGTATTTCTATAATGGCATCAGAGGTGGGCTTTTTTCTTTACTTAAACGAGAGTTTAGATATTTTCAGCCTGTAAACACTAGAGACAAAAGCTGCTGACATTTCACATGAAAACCCAGTGTAATGTTGGCGTGTGTGACTCTGGGCAGAATCGGCTCAGGCTGCTTTCACACTACGTTTTTTTTTTTTTTAACATGCGTCATTAACGTTTTTTTGCTGTAAAAGTGGATCCTGGTTTTACAAAGAAAAATGCATGCAACGCATGTGTTATTTTGCAGGATCCTGTCACTTGAAGTTTATGGGCGGGCATTGAAGTCATGTGATCGGGAGTGAGGGGAACTGAACGTGATAGACTGGGAGCAGGCATCTCACAGCTGCGGACGCTGGTAACCAAGGTAAACATTGGGTAACTAATCGAAGTGCTTTGCTTTGATACCCGATATTTACCTTGGTTACGAGCATCTGAGGCTGCTAGAAGCCAGGCTGCCTGCTCCCTGCACACGTAACAAAGGTAAACATCGGGTAACTAAGCAAAGCACTTTGCTTGGTTACCCGATATTTACCTTGGTTACGAGCGTCCACCGCTCTCAGGAGGGGGAGAGTGAGACTGATCACGCCAGGCTGGTTTCTGGGCATGCTCAGTAGAGCAAGCAGGATCCTGTCTATCAGCATGCCAGCATTCACATGCGTTTGCGTGCAGTATAGTCAGGATCCAGCAATTTGCAGTATTTGGACACAGCTCAAAAACGCTACAAGTAGCGTTTTTGAAAAAAGTTAAAAAACTGCAAGTCACTGGATCCTCACTATAACGCACGTGAACGCATGTTGACGTGAGTCCATTGCAAATGCATTGAAATGAAAATGCATTTGCACTGGATCCGTTTTTTGCGTTAAAAAAAAAAACAAACCTTCATGACGCATGTTAAATAAAAAAAAAAAAAAAAAAAAATAGTGTGAAAGCAGCCTTATATGTGCCCCACACTCCCGCTGCTCACCCCTTCTTTTTTTAGGTATTTGTGAAAGGAGTGAGAAGTTAACATTTAGGGTACAATATACAGTTTTGCTGGTGTCTACAATGTGGCGGACAAGTCACAGAGGACCGCTGGCAGTGCGGGTTCCAGCTCTCCTAACCGAGACAAAAATTGAAATGACCCAACTCACTGAAGTGCAATATAAACACAATGTATAAACCCAAATCACCTTATATTTTGTTTGTGGGGAGGGGGCTGGTTACGCTATATACGCTCTTCATTGTGTGGTAAGAATGGCCTGGTAACATGATTCTCCAGGGCAGAAAGATTACCACAATACCAAACTTATTGGTTATATTGCTATATTTATTTTTTCTTTAATGTTGATGGGTGTCGCTGCTCTCAGTCAAGTGCTTCCTCCAGCTTGTGTGATCGCCGTCCTGCCAGGCCCTGTGTGCGTGCATGATGCCTTCTGCGTCATTCACAAAGAGGCCTCCATTATGCTTCTCCACACATGCACTTTTATCTGCGCAGCTGAGGGCAGATCAAAGTATTGTAATGTGCATGCGCGGACTGTCTTCCACCTTTCCTCACGCCTGCGCATTAGTTACTTTGCTCTGCCCTCAGCCAGGCAGATGACCGTGCACATGCAGATGAGCGCACTGTAGGCCTCTGTGTGAATGATTTAGGACACGGGGCTAGGCAGGAGGACAGCGATGACACAAGTTGGAGGACGCGCCAGACCGAGAGCTACAACGCTCATCGGACTGGACTGCCCCGTAGGGGAGTATAATAAAGGTATTTTTTACGTTCTACAGAGTGGCCAAGACTCTTATACATAGTACTAGCTGTAGTACCCGGCTCTCTCTCTGTTTCTTTCCCAGTCTGTCTCTGTGTGTCTGTCTGTGTCTATGTCTCTGTGTCTGTCTCTGTATCTCTGTGGGTCTCTGTCTCTTTTGCCAATCTGTCTCCCCATCGATATCATATTACCTCACACATAAGCTTGTTAAACTATGAATGTCTTTTCATTCCTATAGCACCCAATCACAGCTCCTATTAATAACTTAAGGCTTTCAGCTCCATTGACTTTAATGGAGGCAGTTTTTTGGGAGAGTAACTGTAAAGTGCGGGATTAAATTTTCCCGTCAAAACATAGCCTGACATTCCCACATGAGGCGTCGGTGCAAAATTTGGTGATTGTAAATGTGACAGAGCGGATTTCTTTAACATACATACATACATACACGCAGCTTTATATATTAAATTCTAGAATGCTGTATATAAGACCTCACTGGTGGTGGCCACAGCTGATGGGGGTGGGGGGGGGGGGAACTGGTGACAGGCTTCCTATAAGGACAAACTGTAGGATAGGTTCATCAATATTGGATTGGTGTGGATCCTACACATGGCACCGCACCCATCACCTGTTGTCTGCTCTCCAGATGCCTCATACATAACTTACATCCCCTGAATGCCAGTGTGGATTTTAGCTGATCAGTAGTGGTGCTGGGGGATGGACAACGCCTTTTAACAACCAGACACTTTTTAGCAGTTTTCTACTTGTGTTTGTTAAACATCTAGCTATCTTTTGTTGCTACGATATGCATCATTCAATCTGTGCAGGGTTATGATGGCTGATATCCCGTACCCAGCCCTTATCGAGTGTTTGTGTGTGCGTGTGTATACAGAGGAGGAAGAAAGTGTAGAAAAATACATAATTACCCTTACTGCCTTCTCTGGAAACCAATTTGCTTTAACAACCTCAGAAAAGAACAGGGTTGTAAACGGAATAGGGAGTGCATAGGTCGAGGTTGGAAATATTTCTAGAAGTTATAGTTTAGGTGTCTGTAGGAAGAATAACTGGGGTGACCTATATAAAGCTGTGGCGTTCAGGTTAGGAGACCCACAGCCGGTCCAGATACTGCAGCCTATACTCGACCATGAATATGCGTTCTGTAAGGCGGACATTCTGAAAGTGTCCACCCATAATCGCTACAATTCAATGTAAAAACAAACTGGAATCTTTTTGGGTAGAAAAATATAGCGTTAAAATAATGTGGTTGCCTAAATATGCACACCCTTAAACTATAATGTTGATAGCAGTCCCCTTTGAATTTCTGATGGCATTCAGTCTTTTTGGCTGGGAGTCTATCTGCCTAGAATTGGCAATCTTTGCCCACTCTTCATAGCAGTAGTACCCCAAATCTGTCAGATTGTGAGGCGATCTCCTGTGTACAGTGCCCTCTTCAGGCCACCCTCACATATTCAGTTGGATACCAGTGGTTCTGGCTGGGCCATACCAAAACTAATCTGGCAAAGCCATTTTTTTTTTTTTTTTTCTTTTGTGTATTTGGAGATTTGCTTAAGTGAACTGGTCAGGTCCAATATGCACCCAGAACCACAAGCAGTTCTGTGTGCATATCTGGAATCCCTGCCTAACTGTCCCAGCATCTTGTAGCATACATACTGAGAGCTTTAGAAATAGTATTTCTAAAGATCCTTTATAATATGCTAATGAGCGCAGGGAGTAGTCACAAGGGTGTTATTTTCCCTGACTAGTCCACCTTCTTATAATGTATTCACGCCTCTGTGGGCGTGCTAACGTGCTATTCGATGCCCAGTGTCCTCTTCGGTGACATGCATTCCTGTATCTTTTGTCACTGCCTGAGACTTCGGGTTTAGGGTCAGTGCGCATGATCAGAAGTCCCAGGACACGTACACCCGGCTTCATAATGATCATGACCAGAAGTGTAAGGACGTTTGATCATGCACTTTGAACCTAAACCCAGCATCTGAGGCGGTGATTATGGACACAGGTACGCACATCACCACCAATGACACTGGGCATTGAATACCTCGTTAGTATAGTTGGGGGGATATAATCCCATTGGGACTAGTCGCTGGCCTCATTTGCATTTGATAAAGGATCTTTAGAAATACTTTTTCTAAAGATCTTAGGGTACCTTCACATTTAGCGATGCAGCAGCGATCCGACCAGCGATCTGACCTGGTCAGGATCGCTGCTGCATCGCTACATGGTCGCTGGTGAGCTGTCAAACAGGCAGATCTCACCAGTGACCAGCCCCCAGCCAGCAGCGGCGTGCAAGCGACGCTGCGCTTGCACGGAGCCGCCGTCTGGAAGCTGCGGAGACTGGTAACTAAGGTAAACATCAGGTATGGTTACCCGATGTTTACATTAGTTACCAGCGCACACCGCTTAGCTGTGTGTGCAGGGAGCCGCGCACACTGCTTAGCGCTGGCTCCTTGCTCTCCTAGCTACAGTACACATCGGGTTAATTAACCCGATGTGTACAGCAGCTACATGTGCAGAGAGCCGGAGCCGGCAGCACAGGCAGCGTGAGAGCTGCAGAGGCTGGTAACTAAGGTAAATATCGGGTAACCACCTTGGTTACCCGATGTTTATCTTGGTTACAAGCTTACCTCAGCTGTCAGACGCCGGCTCCTGCTCCCTGCTCGCTTCATTTGTCGCTCTCTCGCTGTCACACACAGCGATCTGTGTGTCACAGCGGGAGAGCGCCTTTGAAGAAAACGAACCAGGGCTGTGTGTAACGAGCAGCGATCTCGCAGCAGGGGCCAGATCGCTGCTCATTGTCACACACAGCGAGATCGTAATGAGGTCACTGCTGCGTCACAAAAAGCGTGACTCAGCAGCGATCTCGGCAGTGAGCTTGCTGTGTGTGAAGCACCCCTTAGGCTACATGCGCACGCTGCCTGTTTTTGCTGCGTTTTTGGCTGAAGTTTTGTTGTCAGAACTTTCTGACATTTGACTTCCCAGCAAAGTGTATGAGAAGTCAGATTTTCTATGTGCACATTGCAGTTTATTTGTCAGTGTTTTATTTGTCAAAAGTTTGTGACAAAAAAAATGTAGCATGTTCATTCTTCCTGCATTTTTGTCAACATTTGTCACAAAAACGCATGTTGTGAAAAACACACCTACAATTACAAGTATTTTTTGTGACATTTCCAGGCTCTCTCTGACAAGGTGCAGTTTTGGCTGCAGTTTGTGAACACAAAAAGATGCAGTGTGCGCATGTAGCCTTAATGTGTGCTACTAGATGCAGGGATCAGCAATATGCACCCAGAACGGCTTGTTCCCTTTTAGGCCCTGTGCGCATGCTGCAATATTTGCGCGGTTTTGCTGCATGACTTGCTGCAGAAAATGTTCATAACCTTTCTGTAGTCATTTTGCAGTCATTCCCCAGTAAAACCTATGGTAAAAAATAATGCTGTGTGCACACTGCATTTTTTTTTTTTTTTTTCCCCCTACAGGTTTTGCTGCGGAATTTCTGCAGCAAGAAAAAAGTGTGCATGTCACTTCTTTTCTGCAGGTACTTGCGGTTCTTGCCATAGATAATGGTAAAAAACCGCAGGGTCCAACCCGTGGAAATACCACAGCAAACTGCGTCAAAAACGCAAGTGCGGTTTTACAGTGTGTTTTTTTTTTTTTGTTTTTTTTTTCTTTCCCCTGCGTGTGCGGTGTTCTGCCAGAGGGTGCAGATTTTTCTTAAAAGTCCATTTTCTAGTGCTAAAATAGCCTTCAGGTTGTTGTCATGTTACCATTACACCCCACAAGGAATAATAGAACTTGAACATATTAAGGATTTTCTGGTTCCATGCAGATGTACAGTATAATGTTCCTGGTTTGCTCCTAGTTCTTGACCTTCTTTCTGGGTGTGGGGGGAACGTGTTACTCATTGCTCAGTTTACGATTGTGAAACCATTCAGATAATTTATGGGAAGTCCAAAGTTCAAAGTAAAACTGAAAGCGTTCCATACAGCGGCTTGTAGGAGACATAGGTGGGT
Source organism: Anomaloglossus baeobatrachus (assembly GCF_048569485.1). NCBI lineage: Eukaryota > Metazoa > Chordata > Amphibia > Anura > Aromobatidae > Anomaloglossus > Anomaloglossus baeobatrachus. Next base: position 167,965,744 of record NC_134357.1, read on the forward strand.
GAATGAATGTGTACTGTTAGTTCTGTGGGCTGTGATTTAGTATGTAACTGAAGCATTCAGCTGGTCATTAGTGGGTATAGACGAACACAGGCTTATATTTGCTTTCTCACATTGTACAGTCGTACTTCATATACTATGGGAAGTAGAGGTAACATCGAGTCAGAAAAATAGTAGAACCCGTAATCTCAATTCAGCTTTAAATGGTTTCCCATCACTATACCCCTGAGGGCCAATGTGTGACCCTTTTATTCTGGATCTGTTACATACATGAGACTGCTTGGTACTGCTCTTCAGCCACACTATAGTGAATGGGGCACAGTCACCCCTGAAAACAATCTGCTCCACAGCTTACTGATGGACAACCAGAGATCCCTTGCCCTAAGCATACCAGTGTTATTTCCCTGAAAGCCTCTTGTACTCTGCCATTTGTGAAATATAGAACATAAAGTCTAATATCCTTGGGTCAATGAGTCGTCTGAGGCTATTTCTGCACTTTGCGTTGTCCTAGTTGCAGTTCAAAATGCATGTTTTGGCACAAATTGCTTTTGCCAAAGTTGCTTTTGACCATCCAAACGCGATAAATACGTGTGCGTATTTACCGCGTTTTATCCGCGTTTTTTTGAGCTTTTTACTTGCTTTTCCATTGCTCAAACTTAGATGCGTTTTGATTACAAAGACACTACTAAATAAAGTTTTAACATGCAAACACTATGAAAAAAGGTGAAAAAAAAGAATACACAATTTATTTAATCATAACGAAAAGAGCGATATTTAAAATTATAGCTGTTTTATAATATGGATAAAATATCAATAAATTTATATTTCTTCGGCGCTCCATTGGGAGACCCAGACGATTGGGTGTATAGCTACTGCCTCCGGAGGCCACACAAAGTATTACACTAAAGTGTAAGGCCCCTCCCCTTCTGCATATACACCCCCCGTGGGATCACGGGCTCCTCAGTTTTTATGCTTTGTGCGAAGGAGGTCAGACATCCACGCATAGCTCCACTGTTTAGTCAGCAGCAGCTGCTGACTATGTCGGATGGAAGAAAAGAGGGCCCATACTAGGGCCCCCAGCATGCTCCCTTCTCACCCCACTTTTGTCGGCGGTGTTTGTTAAGGTTGAGGTACCCATTGCGGGTACGGAGGCTGGAGCCCACATGCTGCTTTCCTTCCCCATCCCCCTGAGGGCTCTGGGTGAAGTGGGATCTTACCGGCCTCCAGGCTCTGAGGCCGGGCTCCATCCACAGACCCGGAGATCCTGCTGGAATGGAGCTGAGTATCGTCAGGGACAAGGCCCTGCAACGTTAAGGTACTCTGTGTCCCCGTACAGACCACGCACACACACACCAGCATGCTGGGTGTGTTAGTGCGCCGGGGACAACAGCGCTGCGTGCTGGGGCTATACTCACTGCAGCTTAGCTGAGTGAGTTAATGTGTGGGAAACTGCCGCGCCGGCCGCTGCTAGAAGCTGCGGCGCAGATGAGACTTGTGGTGCGCCGGGGACTTCCGCGCTGACCGTGCTTTTACGACGGCAGCGCTTATAAATCGAGTCCCCGGCTTTTGCGGCCTAGTTTCGTTTCCTTCCCGCCCCCGGGCCTGCCAGTCAGGGAAGGGGCGGGACGCTGTACAATGGTCAGCACCGAGGGCTGGAGTCTTATTTACATACTCCAGCCCCCTCAATGGGCACAGTGGGACGCCAGTTTCCCGCTCGTTGTCTGGGGCACGCCCACGGCCCGCCCCTCTTCACAGGACGCCGGCAGCCATTCCTGCATGCAGTCTAAGCTGGAGAACGGACACAGGCTCTGGGAGACCCGGTCAAGGGATTCTGGCGACCACACACCCGCTTAAGCGGGCGGTAAGCAGCACCTTGGTGCTGACCCCACTAGTGCCACAGTGTTTTGTGTACTTTATGCTTGTACCTATATTTGCACTGTACGGTCGCTTCTTGGCTATATACCCCTGGATTGCTCTGAGGAGACAACAGCATGTCGTCCGCAGAAAAGCAAGGGTGCCAAGGCACAGGCTTTCTATGCTGTCTGTACCGCATGTGAGGCTGTTTTACCGGCAGGTTCCACTAACCCCCATTGGGTAGAGTCTCTGCTAGTGGTGGCCCAGAGAGAGCCACCTGTGAAACTGTCCAGAGGACAGAGTTTGCAGTTGCGGATAAAATGTCTGGGACTATGACCAAGATTCTAGAAACTTGCAGTCCAGGCCGGTGACTCAGACAATGGGCACTGTTGAACAATGCCCCCCGGTCTCCCTCAGTTGGAACTAATACGTGCTCCAAGGGGGTCCCATACATCCCAGGCTGAAGGCTCTGCACGGACGACAGTCCCAGTCAGCCTAAGCGAGCTCGCTGGGAGAGACCCTCGACTTCACACACTAGTCAGGGTCTCAGCGAGAGGATTCTCTGTATGATGAGGCAGAGGTAGCTGATCAGGATTCTGATCCTGAGACCGCTTTCAATCTGGATGCTCCTAATAGTGACGCCATGGTGAACGATCTCATAGCGTCCATCAATAGACTGGTGGATATTTCTCCCTCAGCCCCTCCAGTGGAGGAGTCAGCTTCGCAGCAGGAGAAATTCCATTTCAGGTATCCCAAGCGTAAATTCAGTACTTTTTTGGGCCACTCTGACTTCAGAGAAGCAGTCCAGAAACACCACGCTTATCCAGACAAGCGTTTCTCCACACGTCTTAAGGATACACGTTATCCCTTTCCCCCTGACGTGGTCAAGCGCTGGACCCAGTGTCCAAAGGTGGATCCCCCAATCTCCAGGCTTGCGGCTAGATCCATAGTTGCAGTGGAAGATGGGACTTCACTTAAAGATGCCATTGTCAGACAGATGGACCTCTGGTTGAAATCTGTCTATGAAGCTATCGGCGTGTCGTTTGCTCCGGCATTCGCAGCCGTATGGGCGCTCCAAGCTATTTCAGCTGGTCTTGCGCAGGTGGACACTGTCACACGTATATCTGTGCCGCAGATGGCGTCCTTAACCTCGCATATGTTTGCATTGCGACTTACGCTATTAATGCTGTCCTGGACTCTACGAGCCGTACGTCAGTGGCGTCCGCCAACTCCGTGGTTTTTACGCAGAGCCTTGTGGTTAAGGGAATGGAAGGCAGATTCTGCTTCCAAAAAGTGTTTAACCAGTTTGCCATTATCTGGTGTCAGACTGTTTGGTGAGCGATTGGATGAAATCATTAAACAGTCCAAGGGTAAGGATTCTTCCTTACACCAGCCCAGATCAAACAAAACCCAACAGAGGAAAGGACAGTCGAGGTTTCGATCCTTTCCAGGCTCGGGCAGGTCCCAGTTTTCCTCGTCCATAAGGACTCAGAGGGGCTCAGATTCCTGGCGGGCTCAATCACGCCCAAAGAAGGCAGCCGGAGGAACCGCTACCAAGGCGGTTTCCTCATGACTTTCAGCCCTCTCTCTCCGCATCCGCGGTCGGTGGCCCGCTTTGGCGACATTTAGCTGCCACAGGTCAAAAACCGGTGGGTGAGAGACATTTTGTCTCACGTGTACAGGATAGAGTTCTGTTCTCGTCCTCCGGCTCGATTCTTCAGAACTTCCCCACCTCCCGACCGAGCCGATGCTCTTCTGCAGGCAGAAGGAGTGGTAATCCCTGTTCCTCTGCAGGAACAAGGTCACGGTTTTTACTCCAATCTGGTTGTGGTGCCAAAAAAAAACGGCTCTTTCCGTTCCGTTCTGGACCTATAACTGCTCAACACATGAAAACCAGGCAGTTCCGGATGGAATCCCTCCGCTCCGTCATTGCCTCAATGTCTCAAGGAGATTTCCTAGCATCAATAGACATCAGGATGCTTATCTCCACGTGCCGATTGCTCCAGAGCACCAGTGTTTGCTACGATTCGTTATAGAAGACGAGCATCTTCAGTTCGTAGCCCTGCCCTTCGGTCTGGCGACAGCCCCACGGGTTTTCACCAAGGTCATGGCAGCAGTGGTAGCAGTCCTGCACTCTCAGGGTCACTCTGTGATCCCTTACTTGGACGATCTACTTGTCAAGGCACCCTCTCAAGAGGCATGCCAACACAGCCTGAACGTTGCGCTGGAGACTCTCCAGAGTTTCGGGTGCATCATCAACTTTTCAAAGTTAATTCTGACCCCGACCCAATCGCTGAGATATCTTGGCATGGAGTTTCATACTCTCTCAGCGATAGTGAAGCTTCCGCTGGACAAACAGCGTTCACTACAGACGGGGGTGCAGTCTCTCCTTCAAGGCCAGTCACACCCCTTAAGACGCCTCATGCACTTCTTAGCGAAGATGGTAGCAGCAATGGAGGCAGTCCCTTTCGCGCAGTTTCATCTGCGTCCACTGCAATGGGACATTCTCCGCCAATGGGATGGGAAGTCGACGTCCCTAGACAGGAACGTCTCCCTTTCTCAGACGGTCAAGGACTCTCTTCAGTGGTGGCTTCTTCCCACCTCATTGTCAAAAGGAAAGTCCTTCCTACCCCCATCCTGGGCGGTGGTCACGACAGACGCGAGTCTGTCAGGGTGGGGAGCAGTCTTTCTCCACCACAGGGTTCAGGGTACGTGGACTCAGCAAGAGTCCACCCTTCAGATCAATGTTCTGGAAATCTGGGCAGTGTATCTTGCCCTGCAACCCTTCCAGCAGTGGCTGGAAGGCAAACAGATCCGAATTCAGTCGGACAACTCCACAGCGGTGGCATACATCAACCACCAAGGCGGAACACGCAGTCGGCAAGCCTCCCAGGCAGTCCGGCGGATTCTGATGTGGGTGGAAGACAGAGCATCCACCATATCCGCAGTTCACATCCCGGGCGTAGAAAACTGGGAAGCAGACTTCTTCAGTCGCCAGGGTATGGACGCAGGGGAATGGTCTCTGCACCCGGACGTGTTTCAGGAAATCTGTAGCCGCTGGGGGATGCCGGACGTCGACCTAATGGCGTCTCGGCACAACAACAAGGTCCCGATTTTCATGGCGCGGTCTCACGATCAAAGAGCTCTGGCGGCAGGCGCCTTAGTTCAGGATGGGTCGCAGTTCCAGGTTCCCTATGTGTTTCCCCCTCTGGCACTGTTGCCCAGAGTGCTACGCAAGATCAGCTCCGATTGCCGCCGCGCCATCCTCGTCGCCCCAGACTGGCCGAGGAGGTCGTGGTACCCGGATCTGTGGCATCTCACGGTCGGCCAACCGTGCGCACTACCAGACCGGCCAGACTTACTGTCCCAAGGGCCGTTTTTTCTGTCTGAATTTTACGGCCCTGAACCTGACTGTGTGGCCATTGAGTCCTGGATCCTAGCGTCTTCAGGATTATCTCAAGACGTCATTGCCACCATGAGACGGGCTAGGAAGCCGACGTCTGCCAAGATCTACCACAGGACGTGGAAGATATTCTTATCTTAGTGCTCTGCTCAGGGAGTGTCTCCCTGGCCATTTGCATTGCCTACTTTTCTTTCCTTCCTTCTCTGGTTTGGAAAAAGGTTTGTCGCTCGGCTCCCTTAAAGGACAAGTCCCAGCGCTGTCTGTATTCTTTCAGAAGCGCCTAGCACGACTTCCTCAGGTACGCACGTTCCTGCAGGGGGTTTGTCACATTGTCCCTCCGTACAAGAGGCCGTTAGACCCATGGGATCTGAACAGGGTACTAATTGCTCTCCAGAAGCCGTCCTTCGAGCCTCTGAGGGATGTTTCACTTTCTCGACTTTCACAGAAAGTGGCCTTTCTGGTAGCGGTCACATCTCTTCGGAGAGTGTCCGAACTAGCAGCGCGGTCAGCCAAAGCTCCCTTCCTGGTGTTTCACCAAGACAAGGTAGTGCTGCGCCTGATTCCGGAGTTTCTCCCTAAGGTGGTATCCCCCTTTCTTCTCAATCAGGATATCTCCTTACCTTCCTTTTGTCCTCATCCAGTTCATCGATATGAAATGGATTTGCATTTGTTGGATCTGGTGAGAGCACTCAGAATCTACATTTCCCGCACGGCGCCCCTGCGCCGCTCGGATGCACTCTTTGTACTTGACTCTGGTCAGCGTAAAGGGTCGCAGGCTTCCAAATCCACCCTGGCTCGATGGATCAAGGAACCAATTCTTGAAGCCTACCGTTCTGCTGGGCTTCCGGTTCCATCAGGGCTGAAGGCCCATTCTACCAGAGCCGTGGGTGCGTCCTGGGCATTACGGCACCAGGCTACGGCTCAGCAGGTGTGCCAGGCAGCTACCTGGTCGAGTCTGCACACTTTCCCAAGCATTATCAGGTGCATACCTACGCTTAGGCGGATGCCAGCCTAGGTAGAAGAGTCCTGCAGGCGGCGGTTGCCTCCATGTAGGGAAGGGTTGTTTTACGGCCCTAACTTGAGGTATTAATTTACCCACCCAGGGACTGCTTTTGGACGTCCCAATCGTCTGGGTCTCCCAATGGAGCGCCGAAGAAGAAGGGAATTTTGTTACTTACCGTAAATTCCTTTTCTTCTAGCTCCAATTGGGAGACCCAGCACCCGCCCTGTTTCCTTCGGGATTTTTGGTTTTTTCGGGTACACATGTTGTTCATGTTGAATGGTTTCAGTTCTCCGATGTTCCTTCGGATTGAATTTGTTTAACCAGTTATTGGCTTTCCTCCTTCTTGCTTTTGCACTAAAACTGAGGAGCCCGTGATCCCACGGGGGGTGTATATGCAGAAGGGGAGGGGCCTTACACTTTTTAGTGTAATACTTTGTGTGGCCTCCGGAGGCAGTAGCTATACACCCAATCGTCTGGGTCTCCCAATTGGAGCTAGAAGAAAAGGAATTTACGGTAAGTAACAAAATTCCCTTCTTTTCTTAAATTTAATTTGTGTGTGTGTGTACATATAATTCCATTATTTTGATGTCAGAAAAGCATGCGTTGTGGTAGTCCAAAACACATAGTTTCTGTAGCCAAAAAAGCATGTTAAATGCTGGAATTTGGATTTTACTTGCTGTGAGGTAAATCCGGAGATATGACGATAAATCATGATATTCAAGTATGTCAGGAAGCCCTCTCCTGGTGTCACCCCCCCTTTCCTTCACACAACTGGTTTAGCAACAAATCCCATGGCCATGTCCTGTGATATGGAAATTAGGTGGCTTAGGACAAAGGACACAGGATGACTCCCTGCCGTCACCCTGTAACAAGAGTTGTATCTCATTAGCAAGGCTATGGAACTAGCAGACAGAACGACTCCAGTAAAAAATGGTTCATATCTCGCAAGCCATATTTCCGATAAATATGGCAACCATAAAAATGGTGTCTCCGCATGTGGACGATGCCGGCACCCCCTTTTTATGGGAGCAGGACATTGGGAAATGCCCCAGGCGTGATATCAGCCAATGGGGAACTGGCAGACAGGTCATGAGTCCCCTCGTTCTGTAGCTAAATTCATAACTGTCACAATGAGAGCATTGGCGTCCGCCTACGACGCTCCCAGGCAAAGTTATGGCCAATATCCCCTTTGCTGGATAATTCTGATCCATGCAGGGGGAGTGGCAGTGCTTCCCTGTGAGGTCACTAAGGTAGGAGGGGACCTGGATTGCCCAGGTTGATAACCCTACTTCGGCCATTTTCCAGTGTTCTTCTGCTCGGGGGCCTGGTTGGGAAAGACCTGTGAGGGAGTTCCTGGAAACCTGGTCTACAGCGCCCCCCTGTGGCCAGACGCAACAAGGTAACTGCTGGAACTGTGTATGCCTGTTTGTAACCCATGCTTTGATTGTAACTGTACTCTGACATATGTATATTCTGTAGATTCCCTATTGTATATATTGTAGTTTCTAGTGTGCTTTAGGCTGATTAAATTATATAATTAATCTTGGGCTGTTCTGTTATCTCGATCTCGAATCCCACGTCTGTGTGTTCGGCTAATAGTTACCGTGAAGCGGTTGGTGGCAGCGAATTGTGCCAAGGATTATTGTGGGGAGGCCAGTGAGATTCGGGGAGATTTTATATATTCCGCCCGCGGAGGTCGGGGGAATATATACCTTACTCTCACCGGGGACCCTTCAATAATCGGCATAAGTAGTATAGCGGCCTCCTTGCTTATTGTCGGGCAATTCCATAATTGTGACGTACTGGTAGCCAGCGCGGGGGATTTCTGAGTGACCCCCCCGGTGGTTTGTGACATATTGGTGGCATAGCGGTGGGATCGAGATAATAGTGTGTGTGAGTGTGAGACCCATACTCCCAGACACTAAAGACTGCCTGCAGCAGCTGTGGCTGCTGGGGTCTTCAGACTAGCTCAACACTAGAGTGTCAGAGTGCAGATACTGTAAGGTGTGTGGAGGCATCAGGTGTCAGTTCTGTGTCAGTGACCAAAAGTCTGCAAGAATGGCTGATGGCACCAGGAGCAGAGCTATGCAACTGGCCAATGCTAAGGCAGGAGCCGAAGAGAGGGAGGACGGTGCTGTGGACAGCAATGAGGAGGTTGCCCACGAGTCCTCCAGGAGCTCGACGCCAGAAAACCGTTCTGCCGAGGACATTGCGCAACCTGGCACTGCTGGACAAGATGAGGAGCAGCTCACCCAAGGTTCCTCAACGAGCCAGATGCCAGCCCTCCGCTCTGAAAGGGACAGTGAATCGCCTAGCTCTGCAGTGTGCCGCAGATCACCACGTGCCATTCCACCGAGCCTGGGAGGCTCGGATAGCCTTCTTCAAATGGCTATGGCCCTTCTCCAGGCTGGAGACCAGAAGGGCTACAAGGAACTCCTGGCAGAGCGCAGGGCAGAGCGGCAGGCAGCGCGTGACGCTGAGGCTGCGGAGCGGCACGCAGAGCGTGAGGCTGCGGAGCGAGAGCGGCAGGCAGCGCGTGAAGAGCGAGAGCGACAGGCAGACCGTGACTACCAGCTGCAGCTAGCTCAGCTCCGGCCCTCATCAGCCACATGTGACCTTCGAGACACCAAACTTCCAAAGGTCCGTGTTGAGGACTTCCCAGTGCTGGAGAAGGATGGAGACTTGGACTCTTTCTTGACTGCTTTTGAACGGACTTGCTTGCAGCACCATCTGGACAAGGACCAGTGGGCCAAATACCTGACCCCCCGTTTAAGGGGTAAGGCCCTGGATGTCCTTGGGGACTTGCCTGCTGAGGCAGATCAGGGCTACGACACCATCAAGCGGGCCCTGATCCAACAGTACAACCTCACTCCAGAGTCCTACCGCAAGAAGTTCCGGAGCCTACAGAAGGGACCAAAGGACTCCTGGGCTGACCACCGGCGGGCACTTGCCCGAGCTGCCGACCACTGGACCCAAGGCCTGCAGCTTTCCACCGGACCGGAGATCCTGGACTTGTTCATCACGGAGCAACTCTTGTGGAACTGCCCTGAGGATCTCCGCCAGTTCATCCGAGACCAGAAGCCAAAGGGGTCCACGGCTACAGCTGCCCTTGCCGATGACTACACCAACAACCGGGCCCCTGAGGCCAGGAGAGCGGCCACCAGCAGCACCTGGAGAGGGGGTAAGATGAATTCTGCGACTGCCCCACCTGCCCCTAGACTGCAGGGGGTGTCCCCCTCAACTCCCCTCTCCAGGCCCGTGGCGGAACCAAGACGGTGCCACCAGTGCAACCTACCGGGACACTTCAAGGCCATGTGCCCTCAGCGTCCCAAGGCCCCGGCTCCGTCCCCGTCCCAAGGGCCGCCCAAGGTGTATTGTGTGGGTGGGGGTGGTGGTAGGTCCCTGGACAGCTTCCAACCTGTCACCGTCGGCCGGTCTGTGACCATAGGACTGCGAGACAGCGCCTCGGAGGTGACTCTGGTGCGGCCTGAGATGGTGTCCCCCCAAGACTTGATCCCTGGAAAAACCCTCGCTGTCTCCGGGATTGGAGGCACTGACCCGGCGCTGCCTGTTGCTGACATTTATGTGGACTGGGGCGCAGGGCGAGGGGTGAGGGAGGTGGGGGTAACTGATCGGATCCCTGCAAACGTGCTACTTGGGACAGATTTGGGGCAGATAACCTCCCAGTTTGGGCCCCCCCCAAGGGCTGAACCTTCAGCCCGTACTGACATGACTCCTAACAATGTTAATGTGTTATCTATGAATGATGTAAGGGAGGAGGGAGTGAACTCTGATATTTCTGCTTGCATAGACACCATAGACACACACTCAGCTGCAGCTGTGACAGGGGAGGGGGTCAGAGAAAGGTGTGACAATGCCTCTACAAGTAACCAGCCTGTGAGCTGGGATCTGTTGCCCTCTGCAGGGATAAGCAGAGAGCAGGGTGCTGCAGGGGGAGGACCAGTGTGTGGGGTGGGGGCTACCACAGCAAATGTGGGGTCCCCAGAGATTTCACAGCGGGGTTCTGTTGCTGCAGGAGGGGAACAGGCAGGTGAGATTGGGGCCGGTCCAGGAGCGGAAGTGCTCCCAGGTAAGATCTCGGTGCATGGTTCCCCCACACCCGGGGTGTCAGGAAGCCAGGTAGGTCTGCCTGAACCGGCGACTTGGTCAGGAACGGAGGAGGAGCAGGCACGACCCACGGTCGCAGCGGCTGTGGCCGCTGTCACCCGCAGTGGGAGTGCTGGAAGCCAAGGGGCCTCCCGGAGGTCCGATAGCTCTTCCCCTTCTGACCAAGTGGCAGCCGAGTCAGGTGGAGGCCAGGACACAGGTCCCGGGGTACTGACTGAAGATGTGACAGTCTCGTCGATTCTGGCCACATCTAGTCAGGGGTTTCAGGCAGCGTTAGAAGCTGACGACAGCCTGAAAGCTCTTAAGGAGCAGGCGGCACAGCCTCCCTCGGACTCTGACCCGGAGCGAGTGGTCTGGGACCAAGGACGGCTGTACCGGGCCACGGTCCAGCAGGGTTCACCGGAGGCGTGGCCCAGGGACCGACAGTTGGTGGTACCCTATCCGTTCCGGACGGAGTTGTTGCGGATCGCACATGAGATTCCGATGGCCGGACACCTAGGGATCGCTAAGACCAAGGCCAGGTTAAACCAGCATTTCTACTGGCCAAAAATGGGGGCCGATGTGGCTGCCTACTGCCGTTCGTGTGAAACCTGTCAGAGAGTGGGGAAGGCGGGGCCACACCCCAAAGCCCCACTAGTATCTCTGCCAATCATCGATGAGCCTTTCAGGAGGGTGGCTGTGGATCTGGTCGGCCCGCTGGCCATCCCCAGCAGCTCCGGGAAACGCTTCATACTGACGGTAGTGGACTATGCCACCCGGTACCCAGAAGCAGTGGCCTTGTCGTCCATTCGGGCTGACAAGGTGGCCACCGCATTGCTGGAGATTTTCTCCCGAGTGGGTTTTCCCCAGGAAATGCTCACTGACCGGGGGACCCAATTCATGTCCCAGCTGATGGAGGCCCTCTGTAAGCAAGTCCAGGTGCGACATCTGGTGGCCAGCCCGTACCATCCACAGACTAATGGCCTGTGCGAGCGGTTCAATGGCACCTTAAAGCAGATGCTTAAGATGTTGGTCGACTCCCATGGGCGTGACTGGGAGCGGTATCTCCCACACCTGTTATTTGCTTACCGGGAGGTTCCACAGGCCTCAACAGGATTCTCACCGTTTGAGCTCCTGTACGGGCGACGTGTGCGGGGCCCCCTGGCTCTGGTGAAAGAGGCTTGGGAAGGGGATTTGGCCACCCCTGGAGTGTCGGTTATCGAGTATGTCATGCGCTTCCGGGACAAAATGCAGGCCTTGACGCAACTGGTACACGACAATATGGCTCAAGCCCAGGCCGATCAGAAGCGTTGGTACGACCAGAACGCTTGTGAGAGGACCTACCAGGTGGGTCAAAAGGTGTGGGTACTGGTCCCCGTACCACAGGACAAGCTTCAGGCAGCCTGGGAAGGCCCATACCTCGTGTACCAGCAGCTCAACCCTGTAACGTACCTGGTCACCCTGGACTCTGCCCGTGGAAGGCGGAAGCCCTTCCATGTGAACATGATGAAGGCACATCATGAGCGGGAGGCATGTGCGCTCCCCGTGTGCAACCTGCCCGAGGAGGGAGAAGCGGAAACCCTCTTGGATATGCTAGCCCAGGTTAGGGCAGGCGGATCCATTGAGGATGTGGAGGTTGGCCACCAGCTCTTGGAGGACCAACGGTCCCAGCTGTGGGCCACCCTACACCCCTTCCGGGGGTTGTTTACCAACCAGCCCGGAAGGACTGACTTGGCTGTCCATCACGTGGACACTGGGGATCATCCCCCGATCCGGCGTTCAGCATATCGGGTCTCCCTGGAGGTGCAGCAACACATGTGCCAGGAGATTGACGAGATGCTGAAGCTGGGGGTGATCCAGGCATCCAACAGCGCTTGGGCCTCGCCTGTAGTCCTCGTCCCTAAGAAGGACCGAACCACGCGGTTCTGCGTGGACTACAGGGGGCTCAATGCGGTCACGGTCGCCGATGCGTACCCAATGCCACGCATCGATGACCTGCTCGATCAGTTGGCCGGGGCTCAGTACCTGACCATCATGGATCTGAGCCGGGGATATTGGCAGATCCCCCTGACTCGCAAGGCCAGGGAACGCTCTGCCTTTATTACCCCATTTGGACTGTACGAGTCCACGGTGATGCCATTCGGGATGAGGAATGCCCCTGCCACTTTCCAGCGGATGGTCAACACCCTGCTCAAGGGACTTGAAGGGTACGCGGCCGCGTACCTGGATGACATTGCCGTCTTCAGTCCCACCTGGGAGGACCACCTAGAGCATCTAGCACAGGTGCTCAGGCGGATCCACCGGGCAGGTTTGACCATCAAGCCGGGAAAGTGTCAGCTGGCCATGAGCGAGGTCCAGTACCTCGGTCACCGGGTAGGTGGGAGAACACTGAAGCCCGAGCCTGAGAAAGTGGAAGCCATCGCATCCTGGCCCACCCCCAGGACCAAGAAGCAGGTGATGTCCTTCTTGGGGACCGCTGGGTACTATAGGAGGTTTGTTCCATGCTATAGTAGCCTGGCAAAGCCCTTGACGGACCTCACCAAGAAGAAGCTGCCCTCTGCAGTCGATTGGACAATGGACTGCGAGACAGCCTTCCGGGCCCTAAAGGACGCCCTGTCCAGCCCGCCCGTGCTACAGGCAGCCGACTTCACGCGGCCGTTTGTAGTACAGACCGACGCCAGTGACTTCGGCCTCGGTGCGGTGCTCAGCCAGGTGGACTCTGCGAGCCAAGAGCACCCAGTCTTGTACCTGAGCAGGAAGCTGTTACCAAGGGAAGTTGCCTATTCCACGATGGAGAAGGAGTGCCTGGCCATAGTGTGGGCCCTGCAGCGTCTGCAACCCTATCTATACGGGCGCCTCTTCATCGTGGAGACGGACCACAATCCCCTCAGCTGGTTGCACACCGTCTCTGGGACGAATGGGCGATTGTTGCGATGGAGCCTTGCGCTCCAGCAATACAACTTCACCATTCGCCACAAAAGGGGCCGTGACCACGGTAACGCAGACGGGCTGTCCCGACAAGGAGAGGTCGCGGACGGGCGCACGGGGGAACACCGGAGTGTGCTGCCCCCTAGCGCCCTCAAAAGGGGGGAGGTGTGAGGTAAATCCGGAGATATGACGATAAATCATGATATTCAAGTATGTCAGGAAGCCCTCTCCTGGTGTCACCCCCCCTTTCCTTCACACAACTGGTTTAGCAACAAATCCCATGGCCATGTCCTGTGATATGGAAATTAGGTGGCTTAGGACAAAGGACACAGGATGACTCCCTGCCGTCACCCTGTAACAAGAGTTGTATCTCATTAGCAAGGCTATGGAACTAGCAGACAGAACGACTCCAGTAAAAAATGGTTCATATCTCGCAAGCCATATTTCCGATAAATATGGCAACCATAAAAATGGTGTCTCCGCATGTGGACGATGCCGGCACCCCCTTTTTATGGGAGCAGGACATTGGGAAATGCCCCAGGCGTGATATCAGCCAATGGGGAACTGGCAGACAGGTCATGAGTCCCCTCGTTCTGTAGCTAAATTCATAACTGTCACAATGAGAGCATTGGCGTCCGCCTACGACGCTCCCAGGCAAAGTTATGGCCAATATCCCCTTTGCTGGATAATTCTGATCCATGCAGGGGGAGTGGCAGTGCTTCCCTGTGAGGTCACTAAGGTAGGAGGGGACCTGGATTGCCCAGGTTGATAACCCTACTTCGGCCATTTTCCAGTGTTCTTCTGCTCGGGGGCCTGGTTGGGAAAGACCTGTGAGGGAGTTCCTGGAAACCTGGTCTACAGCGCCCCCCTGTGGCCAGACGCAACAAGGTAACTGCTGGAACTGTGTATGCCTGTTTGTAACCCATGCTTTGATTGTAACTGTACTCTGACATATGTATATTCTGTAGATTCCCTATTGTATATATTGTAGTTTCTAGTGTGCTTTAGGCTGATTAAATTATATAATTAATCTTGGGCTGTTCTGTTATCTCGATCTCGAATCCCACGTCTGTGTGTTCGGCTAATAGTTACCGTGAAGCGGTTGGTGGCAGCGAATTGTGCCAAGGATTATTGTGGGGAGGCCAGTGAGATTCGGGGAGATTTTATATATTCCGCCCGCGGAGGTCGGGGGAATATATACCTTACTCTCACCGGGGACCCTTCAATAATCGGCATAAGTAGTATAGCGGCCTCCTTGCTTATTGTCGGGCAATTCCATAATTGGCCTGACTATAAGAGGGGCGCTAGAGAGCGCGTCACGTGCTCTGTCTGTCGGTCGGGAGGTATAAAGGAGGGGTGACCCCCACTTGTTACCCCCCGATTGTGACGTACTGGTAGCCAGCGCGGGGGATTTCTGAGTGACCCCCCCGGTGGTTTGTGACACTTGCTTTTTGCTACTTCTCATTGACTTCAATGTTAGCAAAACGCAGCCCAAACGGCAAAAACAATTGATATGTTGCTTCTTTGAATGCAGAGTTTTTGCCCAAAATTATGCAAATTAAACGCTGCGTCTGGAAACGCAAAGTGCGCACAAGAAATCCACATTTTCCATAGACTTTGCTGGAAAATCAAAACGCATGCATATTGGCATGAAAACGCTGCATTTCAAAACTGACCTAAAAAGCAGGTGAAAATGGAAAGTGCGGACACAGCCTGACAGTTTGCCTTCAAGGGAAAATTTATTTTTGATGGTCTTCAAAATAAGTAAAAAAAAAACTAAAATACTACACAAAAAAATGTGTTTCTTGAGCCTGGATATTTCTTTGCACTTCAGTAGGTGGATGGGTGGCACATGCAAGGTGCTTATTCTCACCTTCTCTTGATCTGCCATGGAGCATCACATCTGGTGGGGACCTACATAGACCAAGTTGGAGGTATCTCGTTTGAACCCCACGTACACCATAAAACATTGCGGTCTTGGCATTGTTTGGTTGAGCAGTAATTATTTATTTTTATCACATGTATAACCTTTTCAGATGAATTAATAATTCTTGGTATGAGCGGTGCTTCAGATTTTGCCTGGGACAACGCAAAAGTATCCTGTTTATCAGGGGTGGGTAATGTAATTTTCCTGAGGGGCCACATGAGACCATGACTGTTGCAGAGAGCCGAACCAATAGGTTGAAATTAATTCCAGCCCTTTTTCTTTCCTGATAGGATGGTCCTTTTAATCCTGTTATTGTCCTCCACTGCATATCAGGTTACTGGGTAATCCATGGCCGAGGAGCCCTCGGGTGTTCTCTTCTAGCTTTGCTCTTGAGATGGTTCATTTTGCTTGGTCTTTTGGGGTCTTTTTAGATGGCTTAACCAGTGGTATGATACAACTGCCGATTTGATGAGTTTGCTATTGTCAGCTGTTTACAGTGCCTTGCAAAAGTATTCAGCTCCCTTTTTAAATTTTCAACCTTTTTCCCACATTTCAGGCTTCAAAGAAAGATACAAATTTTAATGTTTTATAGTGAAGAATCAACAGGTGGGACACAATTGTGAAGTTGAGCGAAATTTAACTGAAAAGTGGGGTGTGTAATATTATTCATCCCCTTTACTTTCAGTGCAGCAAACTCACTCCAGAAGTTCATTCAGGATCTCTGAATGATCCAGTGTTGTCCTAAATGACTGATGATGTTAAACATAAGCCACCTGTGTGTAATTAAGTCTTCGTATAAATGCACCTACTCTATGATAGTCTCATTGTTCTGTTTAAAGCACAGCATCATGAAGACCAAGGAACACAGCAGGCAGGTCCATGATACTGTTGTGGAGAAGTTTAAATCTGGATTTGATTTCAAAAAGAGTTCCAAAACATTAAACCTCCCAAGAAGCACTGTGCAAGCGATCATATTGAAATGGAAGGTGTATCATACCACTTCAAATCTACCAAGACCCGGCCGTCCATCCAAACTTGCATCTCACACCAAACATGTGGAAGAAGGTGCTCTGGTCAGATGAAACCAAAATCAAACTTTTTGGGCACAATACCAAACGATATGTTTGGCGTAAAAGCAATACAGCTCATCACCCTGAACACACCATCCCCACTGTCAAACATGGTGGTGGCAGCATCATGGTTTGGGCCTGCTTTTCTTCAGCAGTGACAGGGAAGATGGTTAAAATTGATGGGAAGATGGATGGAGCCAAATACAGGATTATTCTTGAAGAAAACCTGTTGGAGCCTGCAAAAGACCTGAGACTGGGACTGAGCTATGTCTTCCAACAAGACAATGATCCCAAACATAAAGCAAAATCTACAATGGAATGGTTCACAAATAAACGTATCCAGGTGTTAGAATGGCCAAGTCACAGTCCAGACCCGAATCCAATCGAGAATCTGTGGAAAGAGCTGAAAACTGCTGTTCACAAACACTCTCTCCATCCAACCTCACTCAGCTCCAGCTGTTTGCAAAGGAAGAATGGGCAAGAATTTCAGTCTCTCGATGTGCAAAACTGAAAGACATACCCCAAGCGACTTGCAGCTGCAATCGCAGCAAAAGGTGGTACTAGAAAGTATTAACTTAAAGGGGGACGAATAATATTGCACGCCCCAATTTTCAGGGGTTTTTTTTTTTTTTTTTTTTTTTTCTAAAAGTTTAAAATAAGCAATAAATTTCGTTCAGCTTCACAATTGTGCCCCTCCTTGTTGTTGAGTCTTCACGAGCTTTAACAGTTTTTTATCTTTTAGGTTTGAAGCCTGAAATGTGGGAAATGGTTGAAAAATTCAAGGGGGCCGAATACTTTCGCAAGCCACTGTAAATGCACGTTTGCACAGGCAGATTAAAGTAAACTATGCAGTAGACAGCTCGGTGTGCACAGGCTGCCATTGACCTGTTTATACAGGATGATGCACTGCTGAGAAAAATAATCATGAAACACGTGCGTTTTTTTTTTTAAGGACGATCGTTTACGGTTCTCTTACAGAGTAAATGCAGCTTTATTGTGCTGTCTATCATCCGTCTCATTGTTCAGTGTCTGTATCCTAAATACCACAGGCTGGGGTTTGCAGACATGCATTAGTGCATGGGCACTAGAGGATAGTCTGTCTGTTATATCGCAGTATGATCAGAGTTATCTGATAATTTAAACGGTGCGCTGCCTCCATGGGCTTATTGAAACTTTTATTGTTATACAGGTGTCCTATTAAACACAGTCACAGCCATATAGCCAGAAAGATGAGCGAAAAGGAGAGCCAGAACAATTCTCATGATGGTGGTAATGGAAATTTGGGAATTAAAGATAAAGATCCCAACTTAAACAACTCCACAACAGGCGACCCAACAAAATCTTCATCAGAAGTCCATTTGATTAGTTTTGATATTGATCCCACCACAAGTGACACCCCAAATGATGCTGTATCTAATAACCACAAGCCTTCCATTGGAAGTCGAGGTGGAAACACAGAAAGTACTCCCGAAAACTATAAACCAGGTGCCAACAAGGAGGTCCTAAGTTCCGAAGGCCAGGAAAGCAAAGCTAACTCCGCTAAGCTGACTAATGTGAAGACTGAGGAGTCGGGTGCACAGCCAAGTGATGGCCTGCGAGAGAATCCACATGAGATCTGTAAAGAGAAAGATGCAGTAGACATCAAACCTTCAGCGTCAGATGAAGATGTTAAAAAATCCGCCAGCCAAAGAATTGGGAAGTTGAGTGGTCATGTCGGTTCAAGAAAGTCTGAAGATCTGAGGTAAAGCCTACTGTTCTTTCTACTAATAGACTTGTCTGCATGTGTGCAAGTGTCACTAATATTACATATTCCACTCAAGCCTACGCACAGGAGTATCTTTGAAAAAGTATATCACGGAGAAGTGGGCAGTATGGTGCGTTTTTTAATTTTAAAAAAAGTGTTTTGTTGTAATCGCTCTAATCAATGTATATCTGTGTCTCCCGTGTTTTCTTGTGTAACCGCCTGTGCTCATCCACCTATAGTGGCTTTAGCTGGGAGTGACACGTGCACAGCGGCAATGTGCAAGCATCTGGATTGTCACATTGATCCTAAACAAATCTTGTCTTAGTAAATCGCAGCTGGTAAGTACCAATGCCAGGGCATATGAGGACCACACACATTAGGAACCTTAGTGCAAGTCTTTGGTTAACAAGTCTGCAAAAGGTCTGACCAAAAAGCACAAACTAGAGTTGGGCAAAAAGACTTGTTCTCCCCAGGTCCAGTGCCCAGTTGGCAGCCAGGCCTGGCATCCTAGATGCCTCTTCCCTTAGGGACTGAGCCTCACACTACGTCATGATTCTAGAATGATGGGCATAGAAATGGAGACTCTTGGGGCCGGTCTCCACACCGCTGCGGAGCTGCACAAGTCTTTTTGCTGAACTCAGACGCTTATCACTGAAGGAAAAGATCGAGTGGAATAAGGTGTAATCCGGTCACTGCCGAACTGACTGTGACCACCAGCCAAAGCCCTGACACAGATTGTTACACAAGCATCATCAGGGGCACCATTGTACGTTTTAGCTATAATTCAGAATTTATAAATCATTTATCTATTGGTTTGTAACATTTGTGGAAAGGCTTATTTTTGCTCTCTATTGTATGTGAGTTGGTAATGTGTGTCTAGGCTTTCATCTATTAACACAGCAGTGTGAGAGACCACCAGCCCTCTGCAACTTGGGTTTTAATAGCAGAAGCTTTTTAGCTTTCTTCTTTCTTTTGTGTTGTCTTCGCTACACGACTCCTCCACAGGACAGTGAGCCGACTGCCTTAACACTAGAACTACCGAGGTAGTCATTTTGACTTCTTTGCACCATGTATTTCTATATAGGTGTCACGAGTCCTGTAGTTCTAGTGTTAAAATTTCAGTCACTTCCAAGTTTCCCCACCCTTTCAACGTTTATGTAATACTTCATGTTTCAGTTCCTCCCCATTTTCCAGATCTTCGCTCTCTTAGGTTGTTGTATCCTGTTGGGTAATCGCGGGGCTATTGTGTCTCTGCCCTGGTAATGCATTACCGTCTCTAGGGAAAGCCACACGTACCAATCTAATAAATGGATAACTGTAATACGTGGATTTTCTGGGTCCACAGAGCAAAAGGTCCTGCCAAGCAAATACCGTATTTTTCGGACTATTAAGACACACTTTTTTTTTTTTCCTCCAAATTTTGGGGGAAAGTGGGGGTGTTATAGTCTGATGGGTGCGATGGTGGTGGAGCGGGTCCGGTGGTGGTGGAGCGGGTCATCAGAGGCAGGAGCAGGCTGTAGCACCGAGATCCACGGTGACTTCAGTCAGGTGATGTGTGGTAATAGCTGGAGTCACCGCTGATTCTGGAGGCTCACTTCACTTGCGGCCTGACCCTCACAGAGAGCGGTCGTGTTCTATGGCTGTTCTCTGTGATTGTCAGATGTAGCAGAGCTGGATGCGTCGTGGGACGTCATGTGGATTACATCGGACCTGGGTGTTTTAGGGGTTACTAAGTGGTGAAAGAGTTGTGTGGTGTGTTTTTTTTTTTTTTTTTTTTTTTTTTTTTTGGGTCTTCTATTTCAAATAAAGGACTTTTGGGGTGTTTGTGTTTTATTTACTTTCACTTACAGCTTAGTGATGAGGGGGTGTCTCATGGACGCCTGCCATCACTAAGCTAGGACTTAGTGGCAGCTATGGGCTGCTGCCATTAACTCCTTATTACCCCGATTTGACACCGCATCAGGGCAATCGGGATGAGCTTGGAAAAGTCCCAGGACTGTCGCATCTAGTGGATGCGGCAATTCTGGGCGGCTGCTGGCTGATATTTTTAGGCTTGGGGGGCTCCCAATAACGTGAGTCTCCCCAGCCTGAGAATACCAGCCCCCAGCTGTGAGACTTTATCTTCGCTGGTTATCCAAATTGGGGGAACTGCATGCCGTTAAAAAAAACAAAACAAAAAGCTACCCCCATACAGTGTCGGCAGCAGATCCTCGCCCCATAACAGTGTGTCATGACCTCATTTTTTGCTTAAAAATGTTATTTTCCTCCTCTAAAACCAGGGTGCGTCTTATGGTCCAGTGCGTCTTAGTCTGAAAAATACAGTAATTTGTTTTAGTTGCTGTGAGAATATTTATTTAGGCGCTGATGAGATTTTTACTCATGTGTTTAGTGTACCTTTTGTAAAGGACCACTAGAGTCACCCTTACTCGTTTATATACGGGGTCATACTGTACAATTTTCCATAGGTTGGTGAATGATCCCTCATGTCAGATTTCCAGTGCCTGATCCTTTTTTATTTTTTGGAGATAAGCTGCTTCCTTAAGTGTCTGTCAGCAACTCTCTCGTGGAAAAAATGGGAGCGCTCCGCTGAGCAGAGCATTCCAGTGTGGATGGGGGGCTCGGAAGAGATGGCTGCCGGCCAATCAATCAATTAGCCACCATCTAAGGCCTGCGACATACATCCGTGCCGCCGGTACGTGTTTGTCATTTTTTGCACGTACCGGCGGCACTGAGACACGTTCAGCAATGCTACCCTATTGTAGCAGGCACACACACGTAAAACCACACGGAACGTGTGTCCGTGTGCGTTTGTACGTGTGTGCGTTTTTTTTTAAACGCTGACATGTCAGTGTTTTCTCCGGCAGCACGGGTGTCACACGGCCCGCACCCGTACCACATGGGTGTAGTGTGGATGCGGTCCTGTGTGACACGCGCCGGAGAACACACACATGTCAGTGAAAAAAAAACCAAAACATTTACTCACCTTCTCCAGCCCTCCTGCCGCTGCTGCCACTTGCTGCCGACTGCCGCTCATTATGCTCATTTAATATTCACTTCACTGCGGCCGGCAGCAGCGGGGGGGAAACTGGAGGGCTGGAGACCGAAGATCAGTATCACGGACAGCAGGAAGGACCATGTGAGTATGTAAATTACCGATTCTACCTGTGCTATCGCGGACATGTCACTTCTTAGAACGCACGCTTCGGACAGCAGCCGAAGCGCTGCACCCTAATGCGCCACGTGCGCACGTCTCATGCACAATCTCCATAGATTGTATGCGTCCTGTGTCCCCAGCATAATTACGCAGCAGTGCAGAACGCAGTGTAACTGCATACAATACGCACACGTGCGCGCACAGCCTAACTTTTGTTCCCCTTGAATTATCCCTTTTTATTCTCTGCAGCTTTGTTTACCTGCAGCTCAACCAAACATGACATTTTCCTGTACCAAACCTCAGTCAGAGCTGGCACCACCCGGCCTCACTGTCCAGCTCCGCCCCCTGCACACTCATTCCCTGTCAGCAATCTGCCCAAACAGCTGACAGACAGATGAATACTATGTAATGAAGACTATATATAGCCCCCAATGTGAGTTTATTATATATAGACACATATACATACTTGCACGCACCTTGAGTTATATAATGTATGTATAATCCAACCTCATGCATTGTCTCCTCTGCTTCCCCAACACCACCCTCCCCCCTCTCTCTCACATGTGCCTGCACTCTTCTCTGCCCCCCAGCACACCCCCGCTCTCACCTGTGCACTCTCTTCCCTCCCCCAGCACTCTCACCCCTGCTCTCTGTTCTCTGCCCCTCTCACCCATGTTTTATCTTCTCTGTGCTGTGATGAGTGCAGCCTGCTTACAGCTAGGTGATGCAGAGCTCAGTGCTGTTGTTCGCTGGTGTCAGGTGACATCTCTGCTTTCTGCTCCTGGCTGCATTCATTAGTGTGAGTAGAGAAGACAGCACACGAGGGAGTGGGGACACAGTTACCCGGGCCCCATACATCACAATGAGCTGTGGCAAACTGCTCTGATGGTGTCCTAGACAGAGAGCGCAACCCTGTTTGTTCAGGACCTGGGCACATATATGGCACAGATAGCACACAGGGGGAGGGGGCTCATTGCACTGTACCTGGTTGGCTGCAGGGCGGCAACATGACGTTGACTGTGATGCCCGTCAACAAGGTCCAGCCCCTGTTGACGTATCCTCACAGGAAGCAGCAAAATCACGGCAGGAACAGTCACATGACTTATCTGAGGCGCGGGAGAGGGGCTGACGGCAGGGCAGGTAGGTAGTTGCTATATACATACCTGCCCCAATGTAGCCCAATAGTGAAATAACAAAAAATAAGTAAAATAAGCCGGATAACCCCTTTTTTAATGGACAGTTAAGTTGGCATGCCTGTCATCTGTGCAGACGTTATTGTGATGGGAGGGGGAGGAGGTGAGCTGTGACATCGACTATTGTAAATGGTGGATCCTGTGTACAGAGGTGTTGTCTATCGTAATAACAGCTGAAGTCACCTGTACAGGAGTGGGGGCCTAATATTTTTATTCTTGATTATAATTTTATTGATAAGTAGCGTCAACTTTGCTTTAAGGCTATGTGCGCACTTACTGGATTTTCTGCGGATTTGCTGCATGTTTCGCTGCAGAAAATGTTCATAACATCTCTGCAGTGAATCACCAGCAAATCCTATGGAGAAAAAAAATCCTGTGCGCACTGGGCGGAATTTGACAGCTGCATGTTTTGCTGTGGGAATCCCGCAGCAAAAACAAGTGCATGTCACTTCTTTTCCGCACATCGCTGCGGGATTTCACTCCATTGACTCCAATGTTAATCATGAAATCCCGCAGGGAATAACGCAGGCAGCAAATTCTGTGCGGTTCACTGCGTTTTCCTGCGTTATTCCCTGCGGTATTTCGCGGTTTACCTCCGGTAATGTACATTGCATGTCTGCGGTTTTGCAGGGAAGTGATGTCATTACAGGAAGAGGAAGCCGTGCAGAGAGTAAACACACACACAGATCACACACACAGACATCACAGACATAGATCACAGACACAGACACATAGAACACACATAGAAAGAAAACGGAAATATAGAAAACAAAGAACGTGGGCTCCGCTGTATATTTACCTTCCAGCCGAGGTAAGCACACAGCGGCGGCCCGGTATTCTCAGGCTGGGGAGGGAGGGGGGCAGGGTTAATGTCCCCCGCCTCATTCCCCCTCCGGCAGCCGAGAATATCAGCCGCAGCTGCCCCGGCACTGTCGCATGCATTATGCGGCACTACCGGAGTGTCCTCGGCTCTTCTTGCCACCGTGTAGCAGTGGCAGCAAGGTAATACAAGGGGTTAATGATGGTGGGGGACCACCGCCATTAACCCCAGGCTTGATCATGGCAGCGTCTGTGACAGCTGACATGATCAACCCGTAAGTAAAGTGAAAAAAACACAGACACCGAAAAATCCTTTATTTTAAATAAAACAAACAAGCCTTGTTCACCATTTTATTAACCCCTCCCGCACCAAAGCTCCGGCGTAATACACAGGTCCTGCGCTGCTTCCATCCAGCCGCGATTGTCACAGACACAGCACTGAATGAAAGCAGCAGACAGCAGAGGTAATTACTGGTCATTTCCCACGGCCGGTAATGTGAACTCACTGCCGACCGTGGGAAATGCAGCGATCTGTCCTCTATCTATCCCTCTATCTATTCTTCTGTCTATCTACTATCTCAGAATTAAATGATTTTTTTTTTTTTTTTTCAATGTGCTTTATTGCATTGAATGCAATAAAGCACATGCCAACCCGCATGCGGCAAAACCGCGGCAATACCGCGAATAATACCGCGGTAAAACCGCGGCAAACCGCATGTGGTTTTCGGGTGTGGTTTCTACCAGAGCTTGTATTCAGAAATGTCCCCACAGAGCACAAGGAGGGATGAAACTTGTGGGTTAGGTATACTCTCTAAACCCATTGATTTAGTGCAAGAAGGAGATCAGGCTGGTACGGCCAACCACATGGGCAGACAGGTTATCTACACACTCAGGATACAGAGACTTGCAGGGGTTGTACTAAGGTAAAGGGAACCAATGACCATTTGCTATATGAAGTAAATGGTCGTATACTATAAGCTTGCTCTACTAAATAATAAACTCTTTACTTTCCCCCATGCCACTCCAGTGCTGACGCTCCTTCACTGCCCCGGTGTTTACTTCCCCCATGCCTCTCCAGTGCTGACGCTCCTTCACTGCCCCGGTGTTTACTTCCCCATGCCACTCCAGTGCTGACGCTCCTTCACTGCCCCGGTGTTTACTTCCCCCATGCCTCTCCAGTGCTGACGCTCCTTCACTGCCCCGGTGTTTACTTCCCCCATGCCTCTCCAGTGCTGACGCTCCTTCACTGCCCCGGTGTTTACTTCCCCCATGCCACTCCAGTGCTGACGCTCCTTCACTGCCCCGGTGTTTGTTCACTTGGCTGCTGCAGTGACATCATGACTACGCCACGTGACTACAGCAGGCAAAAATAATGAAAGTGGAATCTTTACTAGATTAAGGATAAGGGATTGTGCACAGAACATCTCTTTTCGTTGGGTACATTCCAATATCTGCCTGAAAAAGCCCACAGATAATGCTTAAGAGGGACGACTTGTGTCTATGTTCAGGCTTTTGTGCTTCTTTTGACCTCTTGGACACAGCTGTGGGAGGATATTGACGCTATATTATAGTTTTTTTTACTTTTCCCCAGTCACTGCACACACCGCTCAGTGCATGTGGGACACCAGTGTTCCAGGAGGAGCGGGGGTCCGGGATGAGGGGTGTGCTGCAGTGATCAGCAGGCTGGGATTAGGAGTACAGTACCAGACTGATCACCGCTGCTGTCAGTCTGCACATTAGAGCCTAGTAGTGTAATCCTCACACTGTTGTGCTCTGAACATTGGCTCAGCTCTACTATGTCACTGTAGTGTATAGCCTGTGTAGGAGACTGCACTGACATAGCAGCATAGCTGTGTCTAATGTACATCATGTGATACATGGCTCTGGGGAGTATCGAATGTCCACCACCTGTCATTCATCTAATGCTGATGCGTGATATTCCCCAGAGCCGTGTATCTAATGCCCACCATCTGTGATACAACCTAAAGATGTGTATCTAATGCCCATCGCATTACACCAATGCTCACCTAGAAGTGGATAGAGTGGTGTCATAAATGACACTTCTGCTCTCATAGAAATGGATGGAGTGTTGTCGCACCTTAAATCACTGCTCCCATAGAAGTGGGGAGAGGTCACACATCACACTACTGCTCACATAGAAATGAATGGAGTGTGGTCACACATTACATACATTAGATACTGCAAATCTAATCAAGTCATGTGATAGACGTCACTGAGCCCTGTATGTAATCCCAGTGTGTCTTGCACTCCGCCTATCTAATCACAGCACGTGGTACACTCTGCATATCTAACCCAGCATATGATATAGCGAGCAGCAGCAACAACGTAAAGAATCTGTGCTGCAGCCGTCCTCTGACACTCTCCACATCTCAGTATCACTTTGCAGTCACCAACAAAATGGTTGTGCATTGTGATCCTAAACTTCATCCTCCGTTATCCTTTTGCAAACGCCCAGACACGTGAGGTCAGACACGTGAGGTCAGACACGTGAGGTCAGACACGTGAGGTCAGACACGTGAGGTCAGACACGTGAGGTGTCCCTACCTACCTTTACTGCAGTTGTAATTCAGGCTAGCTGTACACTAGGCTTTCATGGCAAATTTCAGCAGCTGCTCCCCTAGTGTTTAAAAGTGGAACATATCAAAAACTTTTTAATTAGTTTTCATATTTTACGCCATAAAAATATTTTATTAAATTAAACCATTTAATATTTTTATTTTTTTATTTTTTTTTTTTCAGGTGGTACCTTTTCCCTTTTTAAGGGTATCTCCACTCTGAAGACTCTTAAAAGGGATTGGTCTCGAGGTTTTTGCTCCCCCATCTGAGAGAAGCATAATGTAGAGACAGAGACCCTGATTCCAGTGATGTGTCACTTACTGGGCTGTTTGCTGTCATTTTGAAAAAATGTTTTCTCTGCTGCAGATCTAGCAGTTATATAGAGCTCATGAATATGCTGGACTACCTGCAGCACGCCAAGTAGTCCTCTAATGATATACTGCTGATTTAAACAGGGTTTTTATCAAAACTACACTGAGTAGCCCAGTACATTGGGTACGGAAAGTATTCAGACCCCTTTTAAACTTTTCACTCTGTTTCATTGCAGATATTTGGTAGATTCAAACACGTTCATTTTTTTTTTCTCATTAATATACACTCTGCACCCCATCTTGACAGAAAAAAACAGAAATGTAGACATTTTTGCAAATTTATTGAACAAGAAAAACTGAAATATCACTTGGTCATAAGTATTCAGACCCTTTTGCTCAGTATTGAGTAGAAGCACCTTTTTGAGCAAGTACAGCCATAAGTCTTCTTGGGAATGATGCAACAAGTCTTTCACACCTGGATTTGGGGATCCTCTGCCATTCTTCCTTGCAAAACTTCTCCAGTTCCGTCAGGTTGGATGGTGAACGTCAGTGGACTGTCATTTTCAGGTCTCTCCAGAGATGCTCAATTGGGTTTAGGTCAGGGCTCTGGCTGGGCCGGTCAAGAATGGTCAGAGTTGTTCTGAAGCCACTCCTTTGTTATTTTAGCTGTGTGCTTAGGGTCATTGTCTTGTTGGAAGGTGAACCTCGACCGAGTCTGAGGTCAAGAGCACTCTGGAAGAGGTTTTCTTCCAGGATAACTCTGTACTTGGCCGCATTCATCTTTCCTTCAATTGCAACCAGTCATCCTGTCCCTGCAGCTTAAAAACACCCCCATAGCATGATGCTGCCACCACCATGTTTCACTGTTGGGATTGTATTGGGCAGATGATGAGCAGTGCCTCGTTTTGTCCAGACATACTGCTTAGAATTATCACCAAAAAGTTCTAGCTTCGTCTCTTCAGGTGTTGTGTTTTTTTTTTTTTTGTGTTTTTTTTTAACCCTCTGAGAGCTTTCATATGTCTTTCACTGAGGAGAGGCTTCCACTGGGCCACTCTGCCATAAAGGCCTGACTGGTGGAGGGCGGCAGTGATAGTTGACTTTGTGGAACTTTCTCCCATCTCCCTACTGCATCTCTGGAGCTCAGCCACAGTGATCTTGGGGTTCTTCTTTACCTCTCTCACCAAGGCTCATCTCCCATGATTGCTCAGTTTGGTTGGGTGGCCAGGTCTAGGAAGAGTTCTGGTGGTCCCAAACTTCTCCCATTTAAAGACTATGGAGTCCAATGTGGTCTTAGGAACCTAGAGTAAAGCAGAAATTCTTCTGTAACCTTGTCCAGATCTGTGCCTTGCCACATTTCTGTCTCTGAGCTCCTTAGGTAGTTCCTTTTGACCTCATGATTCTCATTTGGTGTGACATGCACTGTGAGGTGTGATGTGTTATATAGACAGGTGTGCGCCTTTCCAAATCAAGTCCTGTCAGTTTAATTAAACACAACTGGACTCCAATGAATGAGTAGAACCATCTCAAGGACGATCAGAAGGAAATGGACAGCATGTGACCTAAATATGAGTGACTGAGCAAAGGGTCTGAATACTTATGACCATGTGATATTTCAGTTTTTCTTGTTTAATAAATTTGCAAAAATTTCTAAATTTGTTTTTTTTTCTGACCAGAGGGGGGATGGGGTGCAGTGTACATTAATGAGGAAAAAAAATGAACTTTTTTGAATTTACCAAATGGCTGCAATGAAACAAAGTGTGAAAAATGTAAAGCGGTCTGAATTCTTTCTGTACCCAATGTAAGTGACACATCGCTGGAATCAGGATCTCTGTCTCTACATTATGCTGCTCTCAGATTAGGGGGCAAAAACATGACAGATTCTGTTTAATATTTCACAATACAAGTCAATGGGAAAGCTCAAGACACCAGATGGCCATTAGGCTTTTATCAGCAACTTTTTTTTTTTTTTTTTTGTTTTCTGCATCTAAAAGAAGAAAAAAACAATTTTAACTGCCATTAGTCAAAGTGCTTGAGAAATGACAAAAAAAGAAAGCTGGTGTTTCCTGAAGTGTTGTCCTTTTTAATAACTGAGTGTTATCCTGCCTGAAAACATGTTGTGCACATTCCCTTAGACTCCCACCCGGTTACATGCTCTACTTTACCCATTCTGGGTACATTTCAGGGGTCCCTGTTTCTATCTCATCAGCCGCAGTTTTAGGCTATGTGCGCACGTCGCGTAAAAACATGCAGTTACGCTGCGCTTTGTAGCGCAGCGTAACTGCATGCGTCCTGCGTCCCCTGCACAGTCTATGGAGATTGTGCAGGGGCCATGCGCACGTGGCGTTTAAGAGCGCAGCGCTTCGGCTACTGCCGAAGCGCTGCGCAAAAAGAAGTGACATGTCACTTCTTTCCTGCGCTTTGCCGGCAGCTCCTGCTCTGTCTATGGCAGGAGCTGCAGGCAGAGCGCATGGAATCGGCGCTCACTACGGACATTTCTGCAGCGATCTAAAGCGCACATGTGCTCTTCAGATCGCTGCAGAAATTTCTGCAGGGCTTGTACGCAACGTGCGCACATAGCCTTAGGATTTTATCACTTGGTTGTCACAAGTTAAACCTTTGGATCCTTGGCAATGTCTGGGGCTTTGCTGTGCATGTTCTCTCCAGTGACTCTCCTGCGTTGTGTCCTCACCAGATGAGGCGGTACATTGCACCCTGCGGATTAGCGTTCTTTGCCGCCCTGCAAGTTAAACGTGGGATTTGGAAGAGACCTTTTGATTTTCAGACAGTTGAGTGCTCCTACAAGGACGTGTAAGTTACAGCCGGAGAGCTTCATTTCATTGTCCTCTGAGTTTTTCCGGCTTCTTGTTTTCTTGGCTTTTTTTCTTTATTAACTTGCCTGAATGGATGCCAGATTGTGTTTTGGATTATTGGGTATTTATAGAAAAGTGTAAGGCCTTGTGCCCACGGTGCTTTTTTTTCAGCACAAAAAAAGCTGCTTTTTTCTGTGCTTCTTTTCATGCTTTCATGCTTTTTTTCATGCTTCTTTTCATGCTTTCATGCTTTTTTTCTTGCTTCTTTTCATGCTTTTTTTTCTTGCTTTTTTTTCATGCTTCTTTTCATGCTTCTTTTAATGCTTTTTTTCATGTTTTCATGCTTTTTTTCCTGCTTTTTTTCCTGCTTCTTTTCATGCTTTTTTGTTACTATTGAATGCTTGTTTCAGCTCATTAAAGTTGGATGTGAAAAAAAGGTGTTCTGATATCATTTCCTTGTTCAGCCCATTTTTTTCAATCTCCATTTTGGAATAAAAGTGACAGGAAAATGATGATCTATTAGATCGTTTACCAGCACCGCTATTTACCGGCTCATGCAGGTGAATAGCGGCGCCGGGAATCAGGTGCTCGGAGATCACCGTTGCTATAGCAACCTGCTCATTAGGTTACTATGGCAACGGTGGTAGCGGTGATGTCACCGCTTACCAACCTGCAGTCTCTGCTAACTCATTGAGTGATTAGACAGCACGGGGATTTGAAGCGTTCTTCCTCCCCCGTGCTTTCTGATATAGCAGAGCTAGATCGGTGACAGAAGACCAGGATTGAGGAGGGGTGAGAGGGAGTAATAAAGATGGAGTCCCTAAGTGTGTCTGTGTATTTATTTTTAATAAAGTATTTTTTGTGTGGTGTTTCTTTTTAACCCTTTATTGGAGATTCTTAATATCCAAGTCAAACTTGGCTTCACATTAAGAATCTCGGGCTTAATACCAGCTGGTAAAACAAAGCTGGGATTAACCCCTTATTACCCAGCGTGCCACCTGGCACCATGTCCACTGAAAGAGTTGGATACAGCGCCAAAAGATGGCGCTTCTATGAAAGCACCATTTTCTGGGGCAGCTGCGGACTGCAATACACAGCGGGTGGCCCAGAAAGCTTGGGCCACTCAGCATTGCGGTTTCCAGTCCCCAGCTGTCTGGTTGTACCTGGCTGGACACAAAAATTGGGCTAAGCCCATGGAATTTTTTTTAATTTTTTGGCAAAAAAACTCAAGAAAAAAGGGCTTAACTGGATTTTTCATTGCCAGTGAAAGTAACACCAAGCAGGAGGGGTTAGCAGCCAGTAGCTGTTTAAGTTACCCTAGCAATAGAAAATGCAGCGAGAGCCTAAGCATTTTTTTTTACCCCTAACCCTTTTGGGTTATGTGTTTGTTTTTTTTGTTCTTTTTTTAATGAATTAAAAAAAAAAATCGACATTGTCTTCGCCATATTTTTGTATGCCAGCCAGGTACAGCAGGCAGGTACGGGTGGCCTCCAACCCCCAGCTGCCTATTTGTACCCAGCTGGGAACCAAAAATATAGGGAAGCCCTTTTTTTAATTATTTCATGAATTTCATAAAATAATAATAAAAAAAAACGACATGGGCTTCGCCCAATTAATGTGTCCAGCCAGGTACAACTAGGCAGCTGGGGACTGGAATCCGCAGTACAGGGTGGCCCAAGCTTTCTGCCCCCCCCCCACTGCGAATTGCAGTCCGCAGCTGCCCCAGAAAATGGCGCATTCATAGGAAGCGCCATCTTCTGGTGCTGTATCCAACTCTTCCAGCGGCCCTGGTATCGGGTGGCTCACTGGGTAATAATGGGGTTAGGGCCAGCTTTGTATTATCAGCTGGCCCTAAGCCTGAAATTCATGGTGTCACGCCAATATTAGACATAGCCGCCATGAATTTTTAGTAAAGATAAAAAAAACACAACACAGAGAAAAATATTTTTTATTAGAAATAAAACACAACACAATTAGTGACTCCATCTTTATTGAACTAAAGAACCCCCCTCCGCCGTAGTCCTGGGTCGAGGGTCCCGCGGTGTCCAATCCGGATCCAATATCATCTGATTGAAAGGCAAACTGATCAGATGATGACACATCATCTGATCGGTTTGCCTTCTGATCAGATGATATTTAATTCAGGTCTTTGAACCTGACACAGGTTCAAGGACCTTAAACAGATTACACATCAGCTGATTGTCTAAAAGTCCCATGGGCTCCAGGACCCGCTGGTAAGCAGCTGATGCTATCACCCGATCGTTTACGTCCAGGGAAGATCAGCTGATTCATCATCTGTTTATTAAAAAGCCGGCAGGCTTTTCACCGATGGACGTAATCAGCTGCTTACCGGCGGGTCCTGGAGCCCATGGGACGTGACCCAGGAGACTGCAGAGAGGTGAGTAAGGTGAAGAGTTCATCCCAGCAGCGGATCTCCAGGAAACCCCGGTGATCCTCCTACATGAACTGTATTCACCTTGTGACATCCCCGGACCTCCCTGTAGAGTGGTGTTGGTAAAACACTGCAAGAACACTGAATGTCTGGTGCACGGCACAAGGTGAACACAGTTCATGCAGGAGGATCACCGGGGGCTTTCCTGGAGATCCCCCGCTGGGATGAACTATTCACCTTGTGACGTCAGCGGGGGTCCCTGCATTGTTTACTGCCACATGTCGCTGCAGAGAAGTTCCGGATGTCACAAGGTGAATACAATTCATGCAGGGGGATTACCGAGCAATGCCCCCCGCATTCCTGGAGATCCCCGCTGGGATGAACTCTTTACATTGTGACATCAGCGGCGGTCCATGCATTGTTTACCGCGACACCTCGCTATATAAGTTCGGGGATGTCAGGAGGTGAATACAATTCATGCAGGAGGATTACTGGGGTATTTCCTGGAGATCCCCCGCTGTGATGAACTCTTTACCTTGTGACGTCAGCGGGGGTCCCTGCAGAGGTGTCGCGGTAAACAATGGGAGATAAGATAACAGCTGCAGACACTGGCTATGTGGCTTTCTTCTATGAAGGAATCTACATAGCCATAGCTTTCTTTTCTCCCTAAAAACGCCCAAACGCATAAAATATAAAGCAACGTGGGCATTACACATGCGTTTTTTCTTGCTTTTTTCCCTGACTCCAGGGAAAAAGATGCATGCGTTGTGCCACTATATGAAACGCATCCGTTGCATGCGTCACACAACGCAATGCTACGGATCCCGTCCAACGCAAGTGTGAAACTAGCCTAATCCTTTTAAGGTAGACAAGTTGTGCAAACCGATTATCTTGTGTTGGAATGGAGTCTCCCCTGCTGGTTCATGTCAGAAGGAAGGGGGTATCTGGTAAGATGGATTTCAGTGAGATCCTAGAAGTCCTGTACATTGCAAGCATCAAACAGACCAGGCCAGATTGATAGAAAAGTCACTGTATATTACCATAGCAAATGAAATTGCAATGATCACACTGGCTATTAGGCCTTATAGGGAGTCTGTTCACCAGCCAGACTTTTTTTTTCCCTATGTAATTTGAGAGCAGCATAATATAGCTAGGCAGATTGCCTGATTCGAGCGTTGTCCCTTTCTGGGCTGCTTGCTCCGCAGTTTTTCTAAAATCTTTTTCTCTGCTGTAGATCTACCAGTTCTCTGTATACTGAGACCAAGCGGCGTATAACCCCGCCCACACCACTGATTTGTGGTTGTTTTAATATTTCTCGTTTTGGCAGGTTTCTGCCTATGCACAGTGTTCAATCAGTTTTTAGGGTTTGGGCTATACAGAGCAAGAGGACTGCATGACATGAGACAAATAGTCCTGTACTGATGATCTGCTGATAAAAGACTGATTTTATTGAAACAACAACACAGTCCAGTAAGTAGCACATCACTGGAACCAGGGTTTCTGTCCCTACATAATGTTGCTTTCATATTTAAATGGCAAAAACCTGGTGACTGATTCCCTTTATACTAAAATCACACTTCTGTTCTGTACAGAAGACTTTGCAGCAATCTTAGTATCGCAGGCAAGATTACAGTGTAAGGTAACGCCTCTATATACAGACGATAACAGGGATACACCATTAACAAGCAATCATTTTCTGATAACACATTACTGTTAACCCCTTAAGGACCTGGTCATTTAATTTTAATGTCCCATATTATTTATATCTAGGGCTACAACTTTTGTATCAGACGTTCATGGCCTACCTTAGGATAGGTCATCAATGTAAAAGTAGTGGACAACCCCTTTAGATCCAAACAATAACCTTCCATATGTAACAACTTTTGACTACATCTTGGAGCCAGACTGTAATTGGTGGATATAAACAAAGCCAAGTCTGATGGGCACATGTTGACCCCACCTGCATCAGTATGATCACTGGTCCCATCATCCCAAACATCTGAATCCCATTTTCCTGGGCTTCAGAGGTAAGCCCCAATGGAGCCACTGACCATAGCCAAAAATGCTTTTTGAATCCAGCTTTACACTTTTTCCACAGTGAATTAGGGCTGGACTGGGAATACAATGCAGCCCTGCCACTCAGGATCCCGCCAACCCTAAAAGAAATGTAGCATAACGTGTGGGGGCATAATTCTTTGTGACACCAGGAGGTGAGTGCTGCTAATGATGTGATCCCGCACACACCCGTCAGGACGTGCAGTCAGCAGGGATCGTTCATTACAATAGGACCTGTACATAAGATCTGGCCATCGTGCACGTGTCCTTGTAGATATCGGTGCAGATCCCTCCAGCAGTGCGCGGCGCTTCACATCCTTTTTAGCCTTTGCTCACACATTGTAACCACAGTGTACCATTTTTCTAACCATACAGTTTTTGCCACAATTTCTGAAAATCAAGATAGTGAGTTTATGCTGCAATTTCTGAGGAAAAAAAATGCTTAATGACAGCCAAATGCAGCTTACATAAACTGACAGCGGGGTGTTCTAATTTCCTTGTCATAAACATGTGGCCCTATACTTCAATAGGATCCAATCATTATATGCGTGATAGACCATCAGAGAAGACCTGCTTAGAGCCAGTAATAGATATCACTCCTAATGCAGCACTATACAGCCTCGCTGAGAGTCTGCGGACATGGCTGCATGTTACCTACCGCTCACCTATACAAAGGCTGGAATAGGACCGCTATCCATACAAGAACAACATGATGATGATATAACAAGCATTAGAGATTGTCCGGTACCCTCACATTGATGGCCTATCCTCAGGATACGTCATCAATGTCTGATCACTGGATGTGACACCCTGCACTCCCACCGACCGGGCTGTTACTGGTGTCGGCGGTGGATGAAACTGTTCAGTATTGAGGCTGCAGAGCAGCAACATCTGCCCCCTTTGGATTCGGATAGGGGGCACATATTCAGTACCCAGCTGCAGCCATGATACAGATGATGGAGCTGTGCAGCTTCAATACTGGTCAGTTTCATCCACTGACATTGGGAACAGCTGATTGGTGGGAGTGCCGGGGGTCACCCAGTGATCAGACATTGATGACATATTCCAAGATTAAGCTATTGATGTTACGGTCCCAGACCACATCAGAGAGGTGATCAGCACGTGCATTATGTGCTGTACATTGGCTGTCTGTAGAGACCTGCTGTGTACAGTAATCTGTCCCCCTCCACTCTGGAAAATACATTGGGTACCCCCACCTTACTCCAGCAGAGATGCATGGGGCCTATAGCATGCACTCTCCAAGACTATGTGCACACGCTGAGTATTTGGTTGCTGAAATTTGTGCATCTCTTGGGACGAAAAACATGAAATTTTTTTTTTTTTTGTTTTTTTTTTTTTTCTTCATGCATTTTGGGGTAGAAAAACGATAGCAAAAAGGGTATGATTCCACTTGCGTATGACACTGCGAGACTCGCACGAATCGCCCAGCACAGCCGCACACTTTCCTGACAGGAGTGTCTCAGCTGCATAGAAATACATGCAGCCGGACCCGCTCCTCTGGCCGTGCCGGGTGATACCGATGCGAGACTCGCATGAGTCATACGCAAGTGGAATTGTACCCAAACACTGAAAGGGTTACACTGATCAGGACTAGGTGTTGCATGCAGGCCAGTCAGGCTAATACCCTGCTGATAACACGCTAATTGTATTGAAACTATAACATACAGCCTGATAAGTGACACATCCCTGGAATCAGGGTCTCATGCTTTATTCTGCTCTCAGATTAAATAGCTAAAACCTGCTGACAGATTCCCTGTAATGAATCATGGCAACATCCAACCCAAGCAGAGTGACAAAGCACACTGCTCCTGCTAGCTTGCCTTCATCCTTTACTGCATCCTGATGCCATCCCTGCCTCTGGGAAGAACCTGCACCCAGCCATCCACCTCATATAACTCAAACCTGATTCATTGCACCAGGTCACCTTTTTCAATCGACTCTTGGTCTAATACTGATGTTTTTAGACAATGTCGGAACTTTTGATGGTGGACGTAGATCATCATATGCCTTGTGACCGTTCTGCAGCAACGTAGTGCATTACAGCGTGCTGGGTATGGAGCGGTCTTGTCACCATTTTATCATTGCCTTCAACAATGAGTTTCTAATCTAAAGATGGCAATGAAGGCCAATAAGGTCCACATTTACATTAGACTAAAGTCAGCCGATACATCAACGTTCTGTGTATGGGGACCACCGCTCCCCCACCCAACAGATGTAGGGGGTGAGTAGGATCCGCCATTGTTGGAGCTCCTACAGACAATCAAGGTTTGTTCTCGAGGAGACAATATCTGACCTGAGTCACCTGGAGGTCACTGGAGAGCTCGGCTGAGTTTTCCTTTATTTGGGGAACTTGAGGGATTTTGTCGACCAAACTAGAAAAGGCCTCCTGGTTTAGAGGGAGACTTGTACTTTGGGTTTCTTATTCTGCACATATTAGGTGAGGATATGATCTTTGGTATATGAGCAGTTATTGAGCTGGATCTGCAGGTTACTTAGGGCTTATTCACACCTCAGTGTTTGCTCAGTAATATCCATCAGTGTATGTATGCCAAACCAGGAGTGGAGCTTACAGAGAAAAACTAGAATTGGAAGATTGACACCACTTCTGTGTTGTGGCATAGACATACTGATGTGTGAATAGAGCCTTAAGGCCACTTTACACACAGCGACAGCGCTAGTGATGTCTCTGGTGAAAGCACCCGCCCCCGTCTGTTTTGCGTAGCAGGCAAATTGCTGCCCGTGGCGCACAAAATCGCTAGGAACAGTCACACATACTTACCTGCCTAGCGATGTCGCTGTAAGGCTACTTTCACACATCCGGTTTGAGCCCTGCGGCTCAATCCGGCTGTGAAAACTATGCAACGGATGCGGTGAAAACACCGCATCCTTTGCATAAGTTTTTACATGCGTCCGGTCCGGTTTTTTCCGGTTGCGGCATGCTACTGAGCATGCGCAGTGGAAAATACCGCATGCGGCGACCGGATGCGGTTTTTTCCGCATCGCGCCGCATCCGGCCTCCATAGGGATGCATTGAAAAATGCGCCGCAGCGGCCGGATGCGGCGCGATGCGGTGTTTTTTGCCGGAGCAAAAAACGTTGCAGGGAACGTTCGATCCGGCCGCCGCATCGGCTACATCTGCCGCATGCGGCCAAAACCGGACCGAACGCAAGCCCCTGCGGCACAATGCGGCACTAATGTAAGTCAATGCAAAAAAACCTGCAATCGGCGTTACAAAAGCCGGTTGCGGTTTTTCTGCAGAACGCCGTATTGTGCCGCAGAGCAAAAATCCGGATGTGTGAAAGTAGCCTAATCAGCGAACCGCCTCCTTTCTAAGGGGGCGGTTCATGAGGCGTCACAGCGACGTCACTAAGCGGCCGCCCAAT
The DNA here is from genome assembly GCF_048569485.1 of Anomaloglossus baeobatrachus. Taxonomy (NCBI): domain Eukaryota; kingdom Metazoa; phylum Chordata; class Amphibia; order Anura; family Aromobatidae; genus Anomaloglossus; species Anomaloglossus baeobatrachus. The sequence goes on from NC_134357.1 coordinate 168,002,492, forward strand.
AGAAGCGGAGGGGCGGAGTTGAGCGGCCGTAACATCCCGCCCACCTCCTTCCTTCCTCATTGCCGGCGGCCGCAGGTATGGTGATGTTCCTCACTCCTGCGGTGTCACACATAGCGATGTGTGCTGCCGCAGGAACGACTAACAACCTGCGTCCTGCAACAGCAACGATAATTGGGAACAGAACGACGTGTCAACGATAAGGTAAGTAATTTTGATCGTTAACGGTCGTCTCGTTAGCGATGTTGTTGCGTGTAAAGCGGCCTTTAGTTGCATAGGTGGGCTCTAATTTGAAAATTTGTTTTAAGTGTAAGGGGTACTTTGCACACTACATCGCAGGTGCGATGTCGGTGGGGTCAAATTGAAAGTGACGCACATCCGGCATCGCAGGCGACTTACTGTGTAAAGCCTACATGATACAATTAACGAGCGCAAAAGCGTCGTAATCGTATCATTGGTGCAGCGTCGGCGTAATCCATAATTGCGATGGTCCGATGTTGTTCCTCGCTCCAGCAGCAGCACACATCGCTGTGTGTGAAGCCGCAGGAGCGAGGAACATTCCTACCGGCGTCACTACGGCTCCCGTAGGATATGCGGAAGGGAGAAGGTGGGCGGGATGTTTACATCCAGCTCATCTCCGCTCCTATTGGCCGCCTGCCGTGTGACGTCGCAGTGACGCCGTACGACCCGCCCCCTTAATAAGAAGGCAGGTCGCTGGCCAGAGCGACGTCCCAGGACAGGTGAGTCCATGTGAAGCTGCCGTAGCGATAATGTTCGCTACGGCAGCTATCACAAGGATATCGCTGCTGCGACAGGGGCGGGGACTATCGCGCTCGGCATCGCAGCATCGGCTTGCGATGTTGCAGCGTGCAAAGTACCCCTAATTCTATGTGCGCACACAGCGTTTTTTTGACGCTGCGTTTTTGGCCGCAAAAAATGCACAAACGCATCGGTAAAAAAAGCATGCGCTTCTGTGCGTTTTTGATCACTGCGGTTTGCTGCGTTTTTTTCCAATGCATTGCATGGGGGAAAACGCAGGAAAGAATTGACATATCGTCATCTTCTTCTTTCTTCTTCTTCTTTTTTTTTTTCTTTTTTTTTTTTTTTTTTTTATTGCTCAAACGCAGCAACAAAAAAAGTTGTGTGCGGACAGTGCACAAATGAAGAAGCAAAGTCATGCAGATTTGAGCCCAAAAACGCATCCGAAAAACACGCAAAAAATGCTCAGTGCGCACATAGCCAAAGAATACAAATTTTTACTCGACACATCTAGCACTGCCATTTTCCTGTGCTGTTCGGAGTGCTGTGCTGTATCCACACTGTATCTGCACTGACAGGGCTTCAGTATCCTCCAGATGTGGATGGTTCTGAGAAAAAAGAAAAAAAAAAACGTTTGATTGGGATTCCGATAAGATCTGTACACGTGAATGTTCTTGCCTTAACGAAACGCCACCAGACAGTACAAAACCCATCTATTTCAGACCTGCCCCCTTTATTTTCTAAGTTGATATCTTTGATTGCTAAGGCCTCATTCGGACTTTGTTTTTCACCAATAGAACAGCTACCCATTACGGCTGTGGCTAGTCCATATAATTTTTTATTTTTATTTTTGTGGGTGTTTTTTTTTTGTTTTTTTTTTATTAACTGTCAATGGAAAATTCCAGTAAAAAAGAATATGCAGGTTAAAAATTAATGATAATCTCATCCAAGACACTGATACAAATTGACCTGGTTTTCTTGTACCAAAATAAAAATTAGGATGCCAGGATGAGGCTCATGTCTCAAATCCAGAAGCTGCGTACATCGTGACCACTGTCCAAAAGATATATTTCAGGTGCATCTATCTAGAGAAATTCTAAATGAACCCTGACTTTGAGCTTAAAAGAAATTGGTAGCAAGATCTCATGGCCAGTCCGTTCCTCCATTACGGAGATATCAGTGTTTGTGAATTTGTATGCCAATGTCTATGGTAGATCCGAAGCCTCCGTCACTCCAGCTCTATGCCCAGTGCCTCCTCCTGCTGGACTGATTGCTCTTTTTTTTTTTTTTGCCTGATGTCAGACATCAGAGACAGACAGTTACGCAGAAGGAGACTGGGCGGGGATTAGAGCCGGAGTGACAGAGGCTTCAGGTTAACATCTGGCTTGTTAGCCTCATTTGCATGTCGGTTCAAAAACTGATTTCTTAGTAACTAAGCAACAGACTGGCCATGTCAAAGGTTTTGCTGTTCTTCTCTTTGAAAGAGCTACGTGTACATATATTTTGGTAGTAAAATACTGCTGAAATATTCAGTTTTATGACTTATTTGCTTAATTTCTGTATCTCCACTTGTGTTATTACTTATGCTTTAGTTGACGTGTGTGAGTGTGAATGTGTTTATAATTCTTTCTCTTAGTATTGACTCCTATGTTCTGTCTATTATTACTATGAAGCTTTTCCTCAACTGTTCTGTTCTATATGCAGCACGACAACATGGCTGGGGACGCCACTGGAAAAGATGAACCGCATGCCGGTGTGTCATATGCACCAACCGCCATTGAGGCATTCTCCACACCACACGGTTACTGTGAAGGTAAAGGATAGATAATGCAATCACCACATGGTTTTGATAGGTCCGAAATGTCTGCCTGCTGGGAGCCACATAAATGAGAATTTTGCCCCTCGTTCCGAGTGGAGATTGATCTTGGCACTCCAGCGTTGGCGTGAAAGTGGCATCTGATCGCCTGCAAGCAAGCTAATGGAGGCTGAGTGCCATCAGTATATTTTGGACATACCCTTTAATGGGAAATTATCAGCAAGCTTTTGCTACCTAATCTAAGAGCAGCATAATGTAGGCAGAGAGCCTGAGTTCAACATTGTATTACATAGATTAGTGGCTGTAGCCGTTCTGACACAGTAAAAGATTTTAGTGTGTGTGTGTGTGTGGGTGTGGCATACAGCTGCCCCTGCCCACACCAAGCTTTCAGTGTGCATTTTCATAGACAGAAGCTGCTAATCACAGAAGGGGGCGGAGTCAGACTAGAGCTCAAGTGCTGCTGAGACCCACTAATGATAAGGATAAGAGGCTTCTACTAATGTTGCAGTTAAACAAAAACAGGCTGTGAAATAAGACAAGCTGAATGTTCTGTCTTAATTCCTGCAGCATGCTGTCTTCAGATTACATTGCAGAAACCAAATTAAGTCTCACAGATGATACTGAAATTAATGAGAGAATTAAATAGGTAGACCTTTCGGGACAACACCTCTCCCTATGCTTTAATTGGTTATATGTACAGTCATGGCTTTCTATGAGTCAGGGTGGAGAACGGCTGATATGCAGTGTTTCTTCCAGCCTTCCATGTTTTACACTAAAGGTAATTCATCTAAATTTTTGACCTATTAATCAATGTCACGTGCAAGGCAAAATTGGGTCAGGTTTACCTCGGGGAAAATCAGCTATTTGTTGATATGAGCCCGGAAGGGAAAGGAATGGTCTGCGGTGAGATCATAGCTTTAAAGGGAACCTGTCACCACTGAGATTCTGGAATGGAATTCTGTATATAAGAGCCCAAGCCGCTGTGTAGAACGTAAAAAATACACTTTTATAATACCCACCTAGGAGGCGGTCCAGCCCGATGGGTGTCCCTGCTCTCCCGTCCAGCGCCCCTCTCTGCCGCGATCACTGTCCTCCCCCTCTGAGGCCCGTGTGCATGACACGTCCTACATCACGCACACTAGCCGGCATTGAGGTCCTGCGCAGGCGCACTTAGATCTGTCCTGCTCAGGGCAGATCAAAGTATTGTAGTGCACATGGGCGGACGGTCTTTAACCTTTCCTCGTGCCTGTGCATACAGTACTTTGATCTTTCCTCAGCAGGGCAGATCAAAGTTCGCCTGTGCAGAACCGCAATATTGGCTTGTGTGGATGACTTAGTCATGTCATCCACATTCGGCTGTGAAGAAGCAGGACAGATCGCAGCAAAGTGGAGGCATTGGACTTGTGAGCAGAGACACCCATTGGACCTGACCGCTCCCCTAGGTGAGTATTTATAATATTGTTTTTTACGTTATACAGCGCGGCCTGGGCACTTGTATACAACATTCTGTAATGCTGTATATAAGAGCTCACTGGTGGTGGCCACAGCTTATAGGGGAGAAATCTGGTGACAGGTTCCCTTTAACTAAAACCGCTCAACATTTTTCAGTAAAATCGCTATAAGAATGTCGACTGATGTGGCCGTATAGCCAGAGCCCAATGGGCATCACGCGATATATTATAAATGTCAGTTCTCTTCTTTTTCCAGTATGACCTATTACAGGAGAACGTGGTGCCCTTGCCCCATCCATCTAATTTCACTGACATGTGGGACAACATACATGTAAAAATGCCCTGCTCCTCATATAACTATTACCCGGTAGATGATAAGGTAAGAAATGACCAACACACCATCAAATCTGCACAGGTCGAAGATCAAACACTTACAAGAGATGTAACTTCTTTCCAGAACGGAGGAAAGACGAATGTGAGTCGCTGGACGCTCATAAAGACCTCGCTGAGTAAGATAAGGAAGCCGCATGACCTGATGGTGAGTCTGGAGTCTGCCCACTTGTGTCGCATTCAGAGGCGATAAGTAGATATTGCTCTTAGTAATGTTCGGGTCTTGAATAATGCTGCTTGTCTTGGTGGGTAACATAACTGTTGCATTGTGAACAAGCAGGAGATCTCTAAATGTTGGGAAATCTGTTACAGGAGGTTAGATCCAGCCTAGGATGGCATATGTCATGGCTTAGCAAGACTCACAAGTGCTGTACCGCGAAACATTTGCATGACCTGCCTTTGTGTCTCACCATGTCCAAAATAATCACATGTGACTTGCATTAAAATCCATTGAGGCCAATTTTCATGCATACATTTCCGGTGCTTGCAATATCTGCAATCTCTGAAGGAACAGCAGGGTATCTAGCCGGCTACCCAAATAGCTGAGATGTCTGTTGTAACCAGTTCATCTCCATTTTATGCCTTTTAGAAATCCAAAAAGGTCAGAATTCTGTGTAATTACATAAATTAGTACATTGCATTTTTCCCCATTGCAGTTGTGCTTTTAACCCCTTTTCCAACCGTCAGGTGCAAGTGTATGGAGATGCTGAGCCCACACAATACACGTATGCAGCTGGAAGTGGCCAGAGGTAGCGCTAATGGCTGCTGTTTAACTATTTAGATGTCACTGTTTTTACTTTATACTGCATTACTGAAGTATTTGCAGGTTTGAGTCTCGAGCGAATACTAAAAGAATCCAGATAACAATTAGTTTTACAAAGGTACGTTTCTTTGTCGCTCCATTGGGAGACCCAGACAATTGGGTGTATAGCTTCTGCCTCCGGAGGCCACACAAAGTATTACACTTAAAAGTGTAAACCCCTCCCCTCTGCCTATACACCCCCCCCCCCCCCCCGTGCATCACTGGCTCCTCAGTTTTTATGCTTTGTGTTGAAGGAGGCACACATGCACGCAAGCTCCACATTTAGTCAGCAGCAGCTGCTGACTTTATCGGATGGAAGAAAAGAGGGCCCATAACAGGGCCCCCGGCATGCTCCCTTCTCACCCCACTCTGGTCAGCGGTGCTGTTAAGGTTGAGGTACCCATTGCGGGTACAAAGGCTGGAGCCACATGCTGTTTTCCTTCCCCATCCCTTAGGGGCTCTGGGTGAAGTGGGATCCTAACAGGTCACCAAGCACTGGGACCGTGCTCCCTCCGCAGCCCCTGGGGGAATCTGACGCACAGGAGACCGGGTATCGTCAGGGACAGGGCCCTGCTCCTCTGAGGTACTCTGTGTCCCCTTGGGGACGGCGCATAGAGCGCCTGTGTAACGGACGCTGCAGCACCTGCCGGGTGTTTTGCGTCGCCGGGACTACCGCGCCGACCGCGCTTGTTTGGCGGCCGCGCTAATAAATTTAGTCCCCGGCTTTTGCGGCCTAGTACCGCAAACTCCCGCCCCTGGGCCTGCCAGTCAGGGGTGAGGGCGGGACGCTAGACTACATGTCAGCGGTGAGGGCTGGAGCATACAGAGGTATCCTCCTCCCCCCTCACTAAGCACTGCGGGGCACCAGATTCCCGCACTTTCTGAGGCACGCCCACGGCTCCCTCCTCCTCTCAGGACGCTGGCAGCCATTCCTATCAGCACTTCTGACGCTGGAGAACTTCAGAGGGGAGACAACACCGAGCTCCACAGCTCTGGGAGGCCCAGGCAGGGAATCTGGTGGTCACACAACCGCTGAGGGCGGTCGGTAAGCCGCACCTGTTACTAGGTGCTGGCCCCCCTGGGTGCCGAAGTGTATATTTATATGCTTATATTGTATACATTTACTCTGTACGGCCGCACTATTGCTTTTTGGCTATATACCCTCACTGCTTGCTCTAAGAGGAGACAACAGCATGTCGTCTGCAAAAAGCAAGGGTGCCAAGGCACAGGCTTATTTTGCAACCTGTACCTCATGTGCGGCTATGCTACCTGCAGGTTCCACCTACCCTCATTGTGTGCAATGCTCCGCCCCTGTGACGCTCACTCAGCCGGAGCCTCAGCCACTGGTGGGACCCTCGGCCCAGGTGGAACCACCTGCTGCCACTGTCCAGGTGACAGGGACAGAGTTTGTAGTGATGGCTGACAAACTTTCTGAGTCAATTTCTCAATCCATGGCCCAGTCTATGGATAGATTGTCTGCTAAGATACTAGAAGCTTTGCAGTCCAGACCGGTAATACAGGCCCCGGGCACTGTTGAATCATTGCCCTCAGACCCCCCTCGGTCGGCGCAGCAAAGTGCTCCTGGGGCGACTCATAGGTCCCACGGTGAGGACTCCGACACGGACCGCAGTCCCAGACCGGCTAAGCGGGCTCGCTGGGAGCTTCCCTCGACTTCATCACACTGCTCAGGGTCTCAGCATGAGGACTCTCTGGAGGATGAAGCGGAGGTGGCAGATCAGGGCTCTGATCCTGATGCCGCTCTCAACCTTGATACACCTGAAGGGGACGCCATAGTAAACGACCTTATAGCGTCCATCAATCAGGTGTTAGAACTTTCTCCTCCAACTCCTCAGATTGAGGAGTCAGCTTCTCAGCAGGAGAAATTCCAATTTAGGTTTCCCAAACGTACACGGAGTGCGTTTCTTGATCACTCCATTTCAGAGATACCGTCCAGAAACACCGAGCCTTTCCGGATAAGCGCTTTACTAAGCGCCTTAATGACACACGTTACCCCTTCCCCCCTGACGTAGTTAAGGGTTGGGCTCAGTGTCCCAAGGTGGATCCTCCAGTCTCTAGACTGGCGGCTAGATCCATAGTTGCAGTGGCAGATGGCTCATCGCTCAAGGATGCCACTGACAGGCAGATAGAGCTCCTGATGAAATCCATCTATGAAGCTATAGGCGCGTCTTTTGCTCCGGCATTCGCAGCCGTATGGGCACTCCAAGCTATCTCAGCTTGTCAGTCTGAGATTAATGCAGTCACACGTGCCTCTACTCCGCAGGTTGTGTCTTTAACCTCTCAGGCGTCGGCCTTTGCGTCCTACGCCATGAATGCTGTCCTGGACTCTGCGAGCCGTACGGCGGTAGCATCCGCCAATTCAGTGGCAGTCCGCAGGGCCATGTGGCTACGTGAATGGAAGGCAGACTCTGCTTCCAAAAAGTTCTTAACCGGTTTGCCATTTTCTGGCGACCGCCTGTTTGGCGAGCAATTGGATGAAATCATTAAACAATCCAAGGGAAAGGACTCGTCCTTGCCCCAGTCCAAACCAAACAGACCTCAACAACGGAAGGTACAATCGAGGTTTCGGTCCTTTCGGCCCTCAGCCAGGTCTCAATTCTCCTCGTCCAACAGGCCACAGAAGGGCCAGAGGAACTCTGATTCATGGCGGTCTAAGTCACGTCCTAAAAAGACCGCCGGAGGAACCGCTCCCAAAGCGGCCTCCTCATGACTTTCGGCCTCCCCAAACCGCATCCTCGGTCGGTGGCAGGCTCTCCCGCTTTTGCGACGCCTGGTTGCCACATGTCCAAGACCGATGGGTGAGAGACATTCTGTCTCACGGTTACAGGATAGAGTTCAGCTCTCGTCCTCCGACTCGTTTCTTCAGAACATCTCCGCCCCCCGAGCGAGCCGAAGCTCTTCTTCAAGCGGTGAGCACTCTGAAGGCAGAAGGAGTGGTGATTCCGGTTCCCCTTCAGGAATGGGGTCACGGTTTTTACTCCAACTTGTTTGTGGTGCCAAAAAAGGACGGATCCTTCCGTCCCGTTCTGGACCTCATACTGCTCAACAGACATGTGAAAACCAGGCGGTTCCGGATGGAATCTCTCCGCTCCGTCATCGCCTCGATGTCCCAAGGAGACTTCCTAGCATCAATCGACATCAGGGATGCTTATCTCCACGTGCCGATTGCACCAGAGCATCAGCGCTTCCTGCGTTTCGCCATCGGGGACGAACACCTTCAGTTCGTGGCACTGCCTTTCGGCCTGGCGACAGCCCCACGGGTCTTCACCAAGGTCATGGCAACAGTGGTAGCAGTCCTACACTCTCAGGGACACTCGGTGATCCCTTACCTAGACGATCTTCTTGTCAAGGCCCCCTCTCGGGTGGCATGCCAACACAGCCTGAACATTGCTCTGGAGACTCTCCAGAGATTCGGGTGGATCATCAATTTCCCAAAGTCAAAATTGACACCGACCCAATCGCTGACATATCTCGGGATGGAGTTTCATACTCTCTCAGCGATAGTGAAACTTCCGCTGGACAAGCAGCGTTCACTACAGACAGGGGTGCAATCTCTCCTTCGAGCCCAGTCGCACCCCTTGAGGCGCCTCATGCACTTCCTAGGGAAGATGGTGGCAGCAATGGAGGCAGTTCCATTTGCGCAGTTTCATCTGCGTCCACTTCAATGGGACATTCTCCGCAAATGGGACAGGAGGTCGACGTCCCTCGACAGGAATGTCTCCCTTTCTCGGGCAGCCAAGGCCTCCCTTCAGTGGTGGCTTCGTCCCACTTCTTTGTCGAAGGGGAAATCCTTCCTGCCCCCATCCTGGGCTGTGGTCACGACGGACGTGAGTCTGTCAGGGTGGGGAGCGGTCCTCCACCACAGGGCTCAGGGTACCTGGACTCCGCCAGAGTCCTCCCTTCAGATCAATGTTCTGGAGATAAGGGCAGTGTATCTAGCCCTGAAGGCGTTCCAGCCGTGGCTGGAAGGCAGGCAGATCCGAATTCAGTCGGACAACGCCACGGCAGTGGCATACATCAACCACCAAGGCGGCACACGCAGTCGTCAAGCCTTCCAGGAAGTTCGGCGGATTCTGCTGTGGGTGGAAGCCACAGCCTCCACCATCTCCGCAGTTCACATCCCGGGCGTAGAAAACTGGGAAGCAGACTTTCTCAGTCGCCAGGGCATGGACGCAGGGGAATGGTCTCTTCACCCGGACGTGTTTCAGGAGATCTGTTGCCGCTGGGGAACGCCGGACGTCGACCTAATGGCGTCCCGGCACAACAACAAGGTCCCGGCATTCATGGCACGGTCTCAAGATCACAGAGCTCTGGCGGCAGACGCATTAGTTCAGGATTGGTCGCAGTTTCGACTGCCTTATGTTTTTCCTCCTCTGGCACTGCTGCCCAGAGTGTTACGCAAGATCAGGTCCGACTGCCGCCGCGCCATCCTCATCGCCCCAGACTGGCCGAGGAGGTCGTGGTACCCGGATCTGTGGCATCTCACGGTGGGTCAACCGTGGGCACTACCAGACCGACCAGACTTGCTGTCTCAAGGGCCATTTTTCCATCTGAATTCTGCGGCCCTCAACCTGACTGTGTGGCCATTGAGTCCTGGATCCTAGCGTCTTCAGGGTTATCTCAAGAGGTCATTGCCACTATGAGACAGGCCAGGAAACCAACGTCCGCCAAGATCTACCACAGGACGTGGAGGATCTTCTTATCCTGGTGCTCTGATCAGGGTTTTACTCCCTGGCCATTTGCCTTGCCCACTTTTCTGTCCTTCCTTCAATCCGGAATGGAAAAGGGTTTGTCTCTCGGCTCTCTTAAGGGACAAGTCTCGGCGCTCTCTGTGTTTTTTCAGAAGCGTCTAGCCAGGCTTCCGCAGGTACGCACGTTCCTGCAGGGGGTTAGCCACATAGTCCCTCCTTACAAGCGTCCGCTAGAACCCTGGGATCTGAACAGGGTGCTAACGGCTCTTCAGAAACCACCTTTCGAGCCAATGAGGGATATTTCTCTTTCACGCCTTTCGCAGAAGGTGGTCTTCCTAGTGGCAGTCACATCACTTCGGAGAGTGTCTGAGCTAGCTGCACTGTCATGCAAAGCCCCCTTCCTGGTGTTTCACCAGGATAAGGTAGTTCTGCGTCCGGTTCCGGAATTTCTCCCTAAGGTGGTATCCCCTTTTCATCTCAATCAGGATATCTCCTTACCTTCTTTTTGTCCTAATCCAGTTCACCAATGTGAAAAGGATTTGCACTTGTTAGATCTTGTGAGACAACTCAGACTGTACATTTCTCGTACGGCGCCCCTGCGCCGCTCGGATGCGCTCTTTGTCCTTGTCGCTGGCCAGCGTAAAGGGTCGCAGGCTTCCAAGTCAACCTTGGCTCGGTGGATCAAGGAACCGATTCTTGAAGCCTACCGTTCATCTGGGCTTCCGGTTCCTTCAGGGCTGAAAGCCCATTCTACCAGAGCCGTGGGTGCGTCCTGGGCATTGCGGCACCAGGCTACGGCTCAGCAGGTGTGTCAGGCGGCTACCTGGTCGAGTCTGCACACTTTCACGAAACACTATCAGGTGCATACCTACGCTTCGGCAGATGCCAGCCTAGGTAGGCGAGTCCTTCAGGCGGCGGTTGCCCACCTGTAGGAAGGGGCCGTTTTACGGCTCTTTTACCGAGGTATTCTTTTACCCACCCAGGGACTGCTTTTGGACGTCCCAATTGTCTGGGTCTCCCAATGGAGCGACAAAGAAGAAGGGAATTTTGTTTACTTACCGTAAATTCCTTTTCTTTTAGCTCCAATTGGGAGACCCAGCACCCGCCCCTGTTCCCTTCGGGCTGTTGTTCTTTTGTGTACACATGTTGTTCATGTTGAATTGTTCTTGGTTCATGGTTTTCAGTTCTCCGAACATCCTTCGGATTGAATTTACCTTAGACCAATTTATAAGTTTCCTCCTTCCTGCTTTTGCACCAAAACTGAGGAGCCCGTGATGCACGGGGGGGGGTGTATAGGCAGAGGGGAGGGGCTTTACACTTTTAAGTGTAATACTTTGTGTGGCCTCCGGAGGCAGAAGCTATACACCCAATTGTCTGGGTCTCCCAATTGGAGCTAGAAGAAAAGGAATTTACGGTAAGTAAACAAAATTCCCTTCTTTAATACTTATCACATCACCCCACTTTTTCTCAATTTTAAAAAGGAAAACAAATAAAAATCTTGGGATTGCTGCATCTGTAAAAGTGAGATATCTGAGAACGTATGACATGGACAGTAAACGCCATGTTTTAATTGAGCGTGCATGACAAAAAAGTTAAATAAAAACAAAAAACATTCATACGGCTCTATCAACTAATATTAACTTCTGCACGACTTATGACGTACTGGGTAAGTCATGGATCGTGAGAGGTTAATCCCCGCGGACTGTCGTGGGCAGTCCACAGCGATTTCATCAGTTGACCTGTGTACTTGCCAGGCGCGAGTGTAATCATGTTCCACCCATGCCTATTAACCCCTTACATCTCGCTGCCAAAATCTGACAGCGAGCTGTAACAGCGTGTCGACATTAGCATGACTTGCCCACCCACATCGGAACTCATGTGACTTCCGGTGGTTGCCATGGTAGCACAGGATCATGTGATGACTCCTGTAGCTATCATGAGGCACTTTCTCTCACTGCCGGTAGAGGGCAGTGTGTGAGAGTAAAGCCACTTTTCTCCAGATCTCAGCTGTGTAGCTGTGATCTGGAGAAATAGAAGAGCGATCAGACTGCTGATCGTTATAGTCCCCCTAGGGGACCTAGTAAAATAAAAAAGTTAACAAAAATTTAAAATAAACACAAACACACACACACACACACACACACACACACACACACACACACACACACACACACACACACACACACACACACACACACACACACACGTACACGTGATATAATATATATCTCTCTCTATTTCAAATAAATATTTTAGCGCCGTGACAAATATTCATACCCTGTGAAGTCTTCCACATTTTTTTTTTTCTTCAAGTTACACCCACAAACTTAACTGTAATTTATTGGGATTTCATGTAATCTACCAACACTAAGTAGCAAGAATGAGAAGTGTAAAGGAAATGATAAATCTGAACATTGTGACACATTTGTAGGCAGCCCCCTGAGTCAATACTTTATAGCACCACCTTTCTCTGCAATTACTGCTGCAAGTCTTTTTTGAGGTATCTACAGTATCTACCAGCTTTGCAGCTTTGTACATTTAGAGGCTGATTTTTTTTTTGTTTTTTTTTTTGCCCATTCTTTGTAAAATAGCTCTCTGTCTTGTCACAGGTTCGCTATGGGACTTTGACTGGGCCATTGACGCACATGAAGATGCTTTGGCCTTAATCATCCATTGTAGCTCTGGCAGTATGTTTAGGGTCAGGGCAATCCTGCGGGATTAGAGGCCTCAAAAGACGAGACTGGGGCATAGGTTTACCTTCAGCAGGACAATGACCCTAAACTGCAATGGATTGGTTTGGGTCACAGAGCTAGAGCTATTTTGTAAAGAAGAATGGGCAAAAATTCGACCTCCTAGATATGCAAAGCTGGTAGAGACATACCCCAAAAGACTTGAAGCATAAGGTGGTCCTACACAGCAGGGCTGTGGAGTCGGTAAGCCAAACAGACTCCTCAATTTCCCTGATTTTGACATGAAATCAGAATAAACCTTTCCTTTTTTAGGTCAATTATAAACCAAAATCATTTACCAAATTACCAAGTTACCAAATGCCAGAATAATGAGAGATAATGTTTTAATGCATTTGTATTGCTTTCTGCAAAGTCAAGTTTCCATACATTTCATTAGTATTTGGTACCATTGCCCTTACACTGTATGACTTGGGTCAATTGGTTTGGCTTTCCTTCCACAAGCTTCTCACAATAGTTGGTAGTAATTTGGGCCCAGTCCTTCTGACAGAGCTGGTGCAATTGAGCCATGCTTGTTGGTCGCCTTGCTCGCACCGGCCTTTTCAGCTTTGCCCATAAATTTTCAGTACGATTGATATCAGGGTTTTGTGATGGCCACTCCAAAACATTTACTGTTTTATCCTTCCCCTTCACCTCTGGGAGATTTTTTTTTTTCCCTCTCCACTTATTCCGAGAACCGTAACTTTATTTTTCCATCAATCTTGCCATTATAAGGGCATATTTTTTTGCGGCACGAATTATACTTTTGAATAAAAACAATAAGTTTTACCATATAGTGTACTGGAAAACAGCAAAAAAAATTTCTTACGTGTGACTGCCTGATTGTTTTTGGGATATTTTATTCACAGTGTACACTGTATGGTAAAACTGATGTGTCGGTGTGATGCCTCTAGTCAGTATGAGTTCGTAGACTCCAAACATGTATAAGTTTACCCTTTTATTGAAGGGGTTAAAAAAATAAAAAAAAAATTCACAAGTTTGTCCCAAAAAGGAGCACTTATTTTGCGCCATTTTCCGTGACCCGTAGCATTCTCACTTTTTGCACTTTATGCCTCTGACTTTTTTTTTTTTTTTTTTGCGTCTCGAGCTGGTGTTTTTAATGTACTATTTGCGCAGATGCTACGTTTTGATCGCCTGTTATTGCATCTTGCGCAAAATTTTGCGCGCCCGAAAAATTAATTTTAGCATTTTTGTATTTTTTTTTATATTTTTTTTCGATACGCCATTTACCGATCAGATTCATTGATTTTATATTTTGATCACACGTTTCTGAACGCGGCAATACCAAATATGTGCATATTTTTTAGTTTTTTAACCCCTTAATTTTCAATGGCGGGTAATTTTAAACTTTAAATTCTTTTTAAAATGTTGTTTTTTTTTTTTTTGTTTTTTTTGGTCCCCCTAGGAGACTATAAGAATCAGCAGTCTGATCGCTCATTTTCTGTAGATCAGAACAGCATTGCTCTGATTTGCAGAAAAGCTGCTCTTCCTCGCACCCGGCGCTCTGCTAACTGTGAGAGGAACTGACTCATGATGGCCACAGGAGTCATCACATGACCCTGTGCTACCATGACAACCATCGGATCCATGTGATCACATCACGTGACTTCCGATGTTGCCGGTAAAGTGTTTACCACAGCTGGAATGTACAGGGCACTGTGACATTTTCACAGTGCACTCTAAGGGGTTAACAAGCAAATCAACTGACATGTGCAGACATTGTTGCCGGCTACCTACGGCAGCTGGCAGGGATTAACCTGACACGATCCATGTGCCCAGTATGTCATATGTCGTGAAGCGGTTAAGCCACTGTGTAACCAGTTTAGCAGCATGCTTCGGGTCATTGTCCATTTGGAAGACCCATTTCCACTTAAGCTTTTAGTTCCTTGCTGATGTCTTGAGATGTTGCTTCAGTATTGCCATATAATTTTCTTTCCTCATGATCCCATCTATTTTGTAAAGTGTACCGGTCTCTTCTGCAGCAAAAGAACACCACAACATGATGCTGCCACCCCCGTGTTTCACAGTTGGGATGGTGTTCTTAGGCTTCAAAATGTTATCCTTTTTGTCCTCCAAATGTAACACTAGTCGTTATGGCCAAACAGTTCAATTTTAGTTTCATCAGACCACAGGGCATCTCTCCATAATTTAAGATTTTTGTTACTGTGTGCATTGCAAACATTAATCTGTTATTATGTCTTTTGGAGTAATGGCTTTTTTCCTGGCAGTCTCCTTTCAGCCCATGTTAATACAGTACTTGTTTCACTGTGGATAATAACACAATCTTACCAGCTTCCGCCAGCATCTTCACAAGGTCTTATGATTTTGTTCTTGGGTTGATATGCACATGTCTGACCAAAGCACATTCTTATCTGGTACATAGAACCTATCTCCTTCCTGAGCGGTATGATGGCTGAAAATTCTTGTCTTGTTTATACTTGTGTATAAGGGTATGTGCACACGTTGCTTTTTTTTCCGCGCGGAAAAAAACGCACCCTCTGGCAGAGGGGAGAATTGTAAACAATTCTTTTTGAGAAACATCGCATCGAAAACGCATGCGTTTTTCATGCGTTTTTCATGCGTTTTTCATGGTGCGTTTTTTAAGACTTGGGTACCTATACGTCAGAAAACCCCCACAAGTGACCCCATTTTGGAATCTGCACCCCTCAAGGATTTTATTCAGGAGTATATTAATCATTTTGAATCCACAGCTACTTCCCCCAAAATGTAGCTGTAGCAACAATATTCTCACTGTTGGGCTATGTGGCCATGATCCAGCGACACGGCGTCTAGTACCCAGTGTCAGCCTTCCTGCAGAGATGTGAGTGTTTCCCACGGGAGAACGCAGCTGCCCATGCCCACGATTTGGGTTCAGGCTGCTGTGGAGCTCTATGCTACCTGCAGAGAACACTCATCTACGCAGCATAAATTGACATGCTGAGGCTCGGGAAGCTGCGCCACAGGTCAGTTTATGCTGCGGAGAAAAGAAGCACAGTGGGCAGGAGATTTCTAAAAATCCTTCCACTGTGCTTCTACTGCACAACGCAGCGTCATGGACGCAGGGAAAACAATCTGCGCCCAAAACGCTGCAAACCCCGATTTGTGGGCATCCAGCCTAAAAAGCGTCAATGGAGGTCAAATATATATACAACGTCCCACCCCCCCCCCCTGCATATTCTAAGCTGGCACCTTTAGTACCTTTCATGTGGCACTAAAGGGTGCCTAGCCTAGTTTTTATCATAAAAACAAAAAAAAAATGGCGTGGGGTCCCCCCTATTTTTGATAGCCAGTCAGGGTAAAGCAGACAGCTGTAGCCTGCAAACCACAGCTGGCAGCTTCATCTTGTCTGGTGATCAATTTGGAGGGCTCCCCAGGTTTTTTTTTTTTTTTTTTATTTATAAATAAAAATAATAAAAAAAAAATAACATGGGGTCCCCCCAAATTAGATCACCAGCCAAGGTGAAGCTGACAGCTGAGGTCTGGTATTCTCAGGGTGGGAAGAGCCATGGTTATTGGACTCTTCCCAGCCTAAAAATAGCAGGCCACAGCCGCCCCAGAAGTGGCGCATCCATTAGATGCGCCAATCCTGGCGCTTCGCCCCAACTCATCCCGCGCCCTGGTGCGTTGGCTAACGGGGTAATAAATGGGGTTGATACCAGATGTGTAATGTCACCTGGCATCAAGCCCAGCAATTAGTGATGTCACGGCGTCTATTAGATACCAGACATAACTAATTGAAAGTAAACAAAAGCAAAAAAAGACAACAAAAAATGTTTTATTAGAAAAAACACTCCCCAAATCATTCCCTTGTTCTCCAATTTAATAAAAAAAATGGGTCCGCAGAAATCGATTTGGATGTCCCACGTCGCCTCTGGACCTTCTAGAATATGGGGACACGTTCAGGAAACGTATCCCCCATTTTCTAGGAGGGCAGACCCTCCATTTGAGGAGAGTGGGTGCAAAAATCTGCACCCACTCTCCCCGGGTCACAGCTGCAGACTGCCAAGCAGCCAGCACAGCTCACACTGAACACAGTGCTGGCTGTCAGCTGCTCTGCTCATGTGACCGGCCGGCGTCTGCTGTGAAGGAGGAGGGGGCCGCGGGGGATCAGCGCTGCGACCGGACAGGTGAGGGGGAATACCGGGGGAATAGGGGGTGACCGGGCAGGGCCTGGGGGGCATTTTTCTGTCGCATGTGTTATTGCACATGCGACAGAAATCATAGGAGCAGGGCGGCCGGTGCGCTACTGTGCGCGCGGCCATGTTGGATTTTCGGGAGGGGGGTCGGGGGTCGGGGCGAGCACTTTGGTGACACCGGGGGCTTGCCTGGAAGTGAGGTCAACAGGAAACCTCTTGACCTCACTTCCAGGTAAATGCCTGCGTTCTGGCGTGCCGACAAAGGCCGCGGACCGCAACAAAAAAGCAGGTCCATGCGGTGTAGCTACGTTCTGACCCCACATCATTGATTTCAATGGGGGAGAGAACGCAGCCACAACGCACAAAAGAAGTGACATGCTGCTTTTCTTTCCGCACCGATTTTTGGCATCCAAAACGCTGCGGAAAGAAACGCAGCGTGTGCACTGATTTTTCAGCTTTCCCATACACTTTGCTGGGAAAGCTGAACGCATGCAATTTGCCACTGAAACGCTGCGGTTCTAAACGCAGCGTTTCCGCGGTAAAAAACGCAACGTTTGCACACAGCCTAATTGTATGTACAGATGAACAAGGCAACTTCAAGTATCTGGAAATTGCACACAAAGATGAACCAGACATTGTGTGGAAGACTCTTCCCGGTCCGAACATCTGATTTATAAATCTGCCACTCCTGATGAACCCATAGCAGGGGAAAACTGGTCGAGTGAGATGAGTACAACAATTACACATTATTATGTGGCGGGAAAGCAAAACTAATAGCTCAATCATCTCCCGAGGTCCTCCTGGCAGATGACAAAGCCACAGAGAGACAGGCAGCCGGACGGCACAAATTCAGAGACACAAAAACAACAAACACAATCTGTGGTGTTCACAGCACACCACTGAGTATAGGACCTCCCCTGTTGGCAGCACAGGGAGACCTGCAGGACGCAGCCCAGTGACGTCACTGAGCTGCCTTGGTATGGATGGAAAGGTAGGACAGGAGTGGGTTAGCTAACCCTGGGTGTGCCTTGTCACGAATCTTGGCGCAACGGGCACCTGACGCCTAGCCCTCCCTACCGCTTTTAATGACTTTAGCAGCCCTGTCAGACACACACTATAGGACTAATAGTGCATGTGGCTGCTACAGACTGCTCTGTACCAATGTGTCACTGAGCAAGTAAGACACTTGCGCGGCCATGGGCGTCGTCCAGGATCCTTTATGGCCTAAGCCCCACCCCAAACCAGACGCCAGATGGCAATGGCGCTAGCCACGGCTAATCAGCGGCCGCAGCATCACCAGTGACGTCCGCGATAGCCAATCAGGAGCTGCCGCGTCATTGGTGACGTCATGCGCAGTAGTGGGAATCCCGTGCTTAGAGCCTGGAGAGGCAGTGGGAACCTGCGCATGCGTGGTAGGGCAAAACGGGGACTTAGGCTCAGGATGACCCAAGACCCTGGACACCTGATGCCTAGCAGTGAAGCGCCTGGAGTGGCGGACAGGTGGCGCCAGAGAGTCATCCGACACCGGTGTAGGGGATGAGGACTGGGCAGAAGCGGTTCGAGGCTTGGGGGAAGCCCGAATCATAACACACATGAATGAACAGGAAAGGTTTATTCTGATTTCATGTCAGATAGTGAGGAAAACTTGCAGATGTGTCTTTTTAGATAGTGTATGGAAACTTCTGGTTTCAACTGTACATGAATCATGTTTGGAATTTCCTGTAGTAAAATTATAACATCACTACGTATATCATGAAACTGAAATGATTTATCACAAAAAAAGCAGAGATCCTCAGATCAGGAATAGAACCGACCATAAGGCTAAGTTCACACACTGCGTTTTTTTTTACGCTGCGTTTTTGTGCGTTTTTAGCGCTACAAACGCAGCGTCTTTAAAAATGCATGGAAAAAACGCATGCGTTTTTACCGTGTTTTGGTGCGTTTTGCTGCGTTTTTTTCTGTGTTTTTCTGCGGTGTTTTTTTTTTTTATCTGTGAACATTGCCATTAAAGATTGTTGAAAAAAAAAAAAAAAAAAGGTCTGATGTCATTTCCTTCTTCCATATGTTCTTCATTCTCCACTAGTGTATGCAGGAGAGCAGACAGGTGCAGAACTACAAGGCTCAGCATGCTCCATCCAGGACTGTATGCTGGAGGGAGAGTCAGGGGGAGCAGACCTACAAGGCTCAGCATGCTCCATCCACTAGTGGATGCAGGAGAGCAGACAGCAGCTGCAGAACTACAAGGCTCAGCAAGCTGCATCCAATAGTGTATGAAGGAGAGCAGACAGCAGCTGTCGAACTACAAGGCTCAGCATTTTTCCTTCCAGGACTGTATGCAGGATTTCTTTGCCCCCAACAAAAAAAAAATGACGTGGGCTTCGCCATATTTTTGTATGCTAGCCGGGTACAGCAGGCAGGTACGGGCTGCCCCCAGCTGACTATTTGTACCCGGCTGGGAACCAAAAATATAGGGAAGCCCTTCTTCTTTTTTTTTTTTTTTTTTTTTTTTTTTTTTTTTTTTTTTTTTTTTCATGAAATAATTTAAAAAAAAAAAATGACGTGAGTTTCGCCCAATTTTTGTGTCCAGCCGGGTACAACTAGGCAGCTGGGGATTGGAATCCACAGTGCAGGGTGCCCATGCTTTCTGGGCACCCCCGCTGAGAATTGCAGTCCGCAGCCACCGCAGAAAATGGCGCTTTCATAGAAGCGCCATCTTCTGGTGCTGTATCCAACTCTTCCAGCTGCCCTGGTGACTGGTGGCTCGCTGGGTAATAATGGGGTTAGGTATAGCTTTATATTATCAGCTGGCCCTAAGCCCGAAATTCATGGTGTGTCACGCCAATATTAGACATGGTCACCATGAATTTCTAGTAAAGATAAAAAAAAAAACACAACACACAGAAAAATATTTTTATTAGAAATAAAACACAACACAATTAGTGACTCCATCTTTATTGAAATAAAGAATTCCCCCCCCCCCCCCACCGCAGTAAGCCTGGGTCAAGGGTCCCGCGCCGTCCAATCCGGATCCAATATCATCTGATCGGTTTGCTGGAAGGCAAAACGATCAGATGATGTCAGGTTCAAGGGTCTGAATCACATCACACATCAGCTGATTGTATAAAAGCCGTTTATATAATCAGCTGATGCATCAGTGCAAAAAAAAAAAAAATACTCACTTATGTGCTGATTACCGGCAGCTCCTAGAGCGAGTCTGATCCAGTCCCATCGCTGCAGGAGCTGTCTGTAATCAGTGATGAAGTCTCCTGACAGCATCCGTTGATAGGTTAAACCAGCTGGGCGCCGGCGTCAACCCGAGACTTACGATCAGCTGACGCGTCAGGTGACTGCATCAGGTGATCCATCGCCAGGTCCTGAAGGCATACGTACCCGGGGTGACTGCACACAGCCGGAGCGGCGGTACCGGGAAGAGGAGCTGGGAGCGGACATGGCACCGGGAGTCTGGAGACACGCGAGTATGACATATTTTTTTTTTTTCTTCGGCGCTCCATTGGGAGACCCAGACGATTGGGACGATTGGGTGTATAGCTACTGCCTCCGGAGGCCACACAAAGCATTACACTAAAAAGTGTAAGGCCCCTCCCCTTCTGGCTATACACCCCCCGTGGGATCACGGCTGCTCAGTTTTCAAGCTTTGTGCGAAGGAGGTCAGACATCCACGCATAGCTCCACTGTTTAGTCAGCAGTAGCTGCTGACTATATCGGATGGAAGAAAAGAGGGCCCATACTAAGGGCCCCCAGCATGCTCCCTTCTCACCCCACTTTCGTTGGCGGTGTTTGTTAAGGTTGAGGTACCCATTGCGGGTACGGAGGCTGGAGCCCACATGCTGCTTTCCTTCTCCATCCCCCTGAGGGCTCTGGTGAAGTGGGATCTTACCGGCCTCCAGACTCTGAGGCCGGGCTCCATCCACAGACCCGGAGATCCTGCTGGATACGGAGCTGGGTACCATCAGGGACAAGGCCCTGCAACATTCAGGTACTCTGTGTCCCCGTGCAGACAGGCACAGACACACTCCAGCGTTGCTGGGCGTTCTAGTGCGCCGGGGACAGTAGCGCTGTGCGCCTGGGTTTTACTCACTGCAGCTTAGCTGAGTGAGTTTATGTGGGGAACGACCGCGCCGGCCGCCATGGAGGCAGCGGCGCGGCTCAGACTTGTAGTGCGCCGGGGACTTTGCGCCGACCGTGCTTTTACGACGGCAGCGCTGATAAATCTAGTCCCCGGCTTCTGCGGCCTAGTTACGTTCGTTCCCGCCCCCAGCCCTGTCAGTCAGGGCAGGGGAGAGACGCTGTACAATAGCAGCGCCGAGGGCTGGAGTCTTATTTACATACTCCAGCCCTCTCACTGGGCACAGTGGGACGCCAGTTTCCCGCTCGTTGTCTGCACACGCCCACGGCCCGCCCCTCTTCACAGGACGCCGGCAGCCATTCCTGCACGCAGTCTGAGCTGGAGAACGGACATAGCCCTGGGAGACCCAGACAGGGGATTCTGGCGACCACACACCCGCTATTAGGCGGGCGGTAAGCAGCACCTAAGTGCTGACCCCACTAGTGCCACAGTGTTTTGTGTACCTTTGTTTGTACATATATATATATTGCACTGTACGGTCGCTTCTTGGCTTATACCCCTATATTGCTCTGAGGAGACAACAGCATGTCATCCGCAAAAAGCAAGGGTGCCAAGGCACGGGCTTCATATGCTGCCTGTACCGCATGTGGGGCTGATCTACCGGCAGGTTCCACTGACCCCCATTGTGTGCAATGTTCGGTCCCTGTGCCACTTCGTCAGCCGGAGTCTATGCTAGTAGTGGCCCAGGCAGAGACGCCTGTGAACCCTGCCCCGGTGACGGGGACAGAGTTTGCAGTTTTTGCTGATAAGATGTCTGTGACTATGACAAAAATTCTAGAAACCTTGCAGTCCAGGCCGGTCACCCAGACCATGGGCACTGCTGATTCAGGCCCCCCTCAGTTGGAACTAATCCGTGCTCCAAGGGGGTCCCAGACATCACAGGCTGAAGGCTCGGACTCGGACGACAGTCCCAGGCAGCCTAAGCGAGCTCGCTGGGAGAGACACTCGGCGTCATCACGCTGGTCAGGGTCTCAGCGGGAGGATTCTCTGTATGATGAGACAGAAATAGGTGATCAGGAGTCTAATCCTGAGACTGCTCTCAACCTGGATACCCCTGATGGTGACGCCATGGTGAATGATCTTATAGCGGCCATCAATAGACTGCTGGATATTTCTCCTCCAGCGGAGGAAGCAGCAGCACAGCAGGAGAAATTCCATTTTAGGTATCCCAAACGTAAATTGAGCTCTTTTCTGGACCACGCGGACTTCAGAGAAGCAGTCCAGAAACACCATGCTTCTCCAGATAAGCGTTTCTCCAAACGTCTTAAGGATACCCGTTATCCCTTTCCCCCTGACGTGGTCAAACGCTGGACCCAGTGTCCAAAGGTGGACCCCCCAATCTCCAGGCTTGCGGCTAGATCCATAGTTGCAGTGGAAGATGGGGCTTCACTTAAAGATGCCAATGACAGACAGATGGACCTCTGGTTGAAATCTGTCTATGAAGCTATCGGTGCGTCGTTTGCTCCAGCATTCGCAGCCGTGTGGGCACTCCAAGCTATTTCAGCTGGTCTGGCGCAGGTGGACTCGATTTATACGTCCATCAGTGCCGCAAGTGGCGTCCTTGACCTCGCAAATGTCTGCGTTTGCAACTTACGCTATCAATGCGGTCTTGGACTCTACCAGCCGTACGTCAATGGCGTCCGCCAACTCGGTGGTTTTACGCAGAGCCTTATGGTTATAAGAATGGAAAGCAGATTCTGCTTCCAAAAAATGCTTAACCAGTTTGCCATTATCTCAAGACAGGCTGTTTGGTGAGCAATTGGCGGAAATCATTAAACAGTCCAAGGGTAAGGACTCTTCCTTACCCCAGCCCAGATCAAGCAAACCTCAGCAGTGGAAGGGACAGTCGAGGTTTCGGTCCTTTCGAGGTTCGGGCAGGACCCAATTCTCCTCGTCCAAAAGGACTCAGAAGGAGCAGAGGAGCTCAGATTCCTGGCGGACTCACTCACGCCCAAAGAAAGCAGCCGGAGGAACCGCTTCCAAGCCGGCTGCCTCATGACTTTCGGCCTCCTCCCTCCGCATCCTCGGTCGGTGGCAGGCTCTCCCGCTTTTGCGGCATTTGGCTGCCACAGGTCAAAGACCGGTGGGTAACAGACATTTTGTCTCACGGGTACCGGATAGAGTTCAGTTCTCGTCCTCCGCCTCGGTTCTTCAGAACTTCCCCACATCCCGACCGAGCCGATGTTCTTCTGCAAGTGGTGTGTTCGCTAAGGGCAGAGGGAGTGGTGATCCCTGTTCCTCTTCAGGAAAGAGGTCAAGGTTTTTACTCCAATCTGTTTGTGGTGCCAAAAAAGGACGGCTCTTTCCGTCCTGTTCTGGACCTAAAACTGCTCAACAAGCACGTGAAAACCAGGCGGTTCCGGATGGAATCCCTCCGCTCCGTCATTGCCTCGATGTCTCAAGGAGATTTCCTAGCATCAATAGACATCAAAGATGCTTATCTCCACGTGCCGATTTCTCCAGAGCACCAGCGTTTTCTACGCTTCGTTATAGGAGACGAACACTTTCAGTTCATAGCCCTGCCGTTTGGTCTGGCGACAGCCCCACGGGTTTTCACCAAGGTCATGGCAGCAGTGGTAGCAGTCTTGCACTCTCAGGGACACTCGGTGATCCCTTACTTGGACGATCTACTTGTCAAGGCACCCTCTCAAGAGGCATGCCAACACAGCCTGAACGTTGCGCTGGAGACTCTCCAGACTTTCGGGTGGATCATCAACTTTTCAAAGTCAAATCTGTCACCGACCCAATCACTAACATATCTTGGCATGGAGTTTCATACTCTCTCAGCGACAGTGAAGCTTCCGATGGACAAGCAGCGTTCCCTACAGACAGGGGTGCATTCTCTCCTTCAAGGCCAGTCGCACCCCTTAAGACGCCTCATGCACTTCCTGGGGAAGATGGTGGCAGCAATGGAGGCAGTCCCGTTTGCGCAGTTTCATCTGCGCCCACTTTAATGGGACATTCTCCGCCAATGGGACGGGAAGTCGACGTCCTTGGACAGGAAAGTCTCCCTTTCCCAGACGGCCAAGGACTCTCTTCAATGGTGGCTTCTTCCCACCTCATTATCACAAGGAAGGTCCTTCCTACCCCCATCCTGGGCGGTGGTTACGACAGACGCGAGTCTGTCAGGGTGGGGAGCAGTTTTTCTCCACCACAGGGCTCAGGGTACGTGGACTCAGCAGGAGTCCTCCCTTCAGATCAATGTTCTGGAAATCAGGGCAGTGTATCTTGCCCTACAAGCCTTTCAGCAGTGGCTGGAAGGAAAGCAGATCCGAATTCAGTCGGACAACTCCACGGCGGTGGCATACATCAACCACCAAGGCGGGACACGCAGTCGGCAAGCCTTCCAGGAAGTCCGGCGGATTCTGATGTGGGTGGAAGCCACGGCTTCCACCATATCCGCAGTTCACATCCCCGGCGTAGAAAACTGGGAAGCGGACTTCCTCAGTCGCCAGGGTATGGACGCAGGGGAATGGTCCCTTCACCCGGATGTGTTTCAGGAAATCTGTCGCCGCTGGGGAAGGCCGGACGTCGATCTAATGGCGTCCCGGCACAACAACAAGGTCCCAACTTTCATGGCACGGTCTCGCGATCACAGAGCTCTGGCGGCAGACTCCTTAGGGCAGTTGGAACTGCGACCAATCTTGCACTATGTGTTTCCCCCTCTGGCACTCTTGCCCAGAGTGCTACGCAAGATCAGGTCCGATTGCCGCCGCGCCCTGCTCGTCGCCCCAGACTGGCCGAGAAGGTCGTGGTATCCGGATCTGTGGCATCTCACGGTCGGCCAACCGTGGGCACTACCAGACCGGCCAGACTTACTGTCACAAGGGCCGTTTTTCCATCTGAATTCTGCGGCCCTGAACCTGACTGTGTGGCCATTGAGTCCTGGATACTAGCATCTTCAGGATTATCTCAAGGGGTCGTGGCCACCATGAGACAGGCTAGGAAGCCCACGTCTGCTAAGATCTACCACAGAACGTGGAAGATTTTCTTATCCTGGTGCTCGGCACAGGGAGTGTCCCCCTGTCCATTTGCATTGCCTACTTTTCTTTCCTTCCTGCAATCTGGTTTGGAAAAAGGCTTATCGCTCGGCTCCCTTAAAGGGCAAGTCTCAGCGCTATCGGTATTTTTTCAAAAGCGTCTAGCACGACTTCCTCAGGTACGCACGTTCCTGCAGGGGGTTTGTCACATCGTCCCTCCGTACAAACGGCCGTTAGATCCATGGGATCTGAACAGGGTACTAGTTACTCTCCAGAAGCCGCCCTTCGAGCCTCTGAAAGATGTTTCACTTTCTCGGCTCTCACAGAAAGTGGCCTTTCTGGTAGCGGTCACGTCTCTTCGGAGGGTATCCGAGCTGGCAGCGCTGTCATCCAAAGCTCCCTTCCTGGTTTTTCACCAGGACAAGGTAGTGCTGCGCCCGATTCAGGAGTTTCTCCCTAAGGTGGTATCCTCTTTTCATCTCAATCAGGATATCTCCTTGCCTTCCTTTTGTCCTCATCCAGTTCATAGGTATGAAAAGGATTTGCATTTGTTGGATCTCGTGAGAGCACTCAGAATCTACATTTCCCGCACGGCGCCCCTGCGCCGCTCGGATGCACTCTTTGTCCTGGTCGCTGGTAAGCGCAAAGGATCGCAGGCTTCCAAATCCACCCTGGCTCGATGGATCAAGGAACCAATTCTTGAAGCCTACCGTTCTGCTGGGCTTCCGGTTCCATCAGGGCTGAAGGCCCATTCTACCAGAGCCGTGGGTGCGTCCTGGGCATTACGACACCAGGCTACGGCTCAACAGGTGTGCCAGGCAGCTACCTGGTCGAGTCTGCACACTTTCACCAAACATTATCAGGTGCATACCTATGCTTCGGCGGATGCCAGCCTAGGTAGAAGAGTCCTGCAGGCGGCGGTTGCCTCCTCGTAGGAGAGGGCTGTTTTGCAGCTCTAACTTGAGGTATTACTTTACCCACCCAGGGACTGCTTTTGGACGTCCCAATCGTCTGGGTCTCTCAATGGAGCGCCGAAGAAGAAGGGAATTTTGTTACTTACCGTAAATTCCTTTTCTTCTAGCTCCAATTGGGAGACCCAGCACCCGCCCTGTTTCCTTCGGGATTTTTGGTTTTTTCGGGTACACATGTTGTTCATGTTGAATGGTTTCAGTTCTCCGATGTTCCTTCGGATTGAATTTGTTTAAACCAGTTATTGGCTTTCCTCCTTCTTGCTTTAGCACTAAAACTGAGCAGCCGTGATCCCACGGGGGGTGTATAGCCAGAAGGGGAGGGGCCTTACACTTTTTAGTGTAATGCTTTGTGTGGCCTCCGGAGGCAGTAGCTATACACCCAATCGTCCCAATCGTCTGGGTCTCCCAATTGGAGCTAGAAGAAAAGGAATTTACGGTAAGTAACAAAATTCCCTTCTTTTCTACTGTTCACTTTTGTTTTCACAGCTGCCTCCACCTCCCACCCAGACATGACACCGCACGGAAGCGGACATGCACAGGACTGGAGGTGGAAGCGGCGGTGACGGTACCGGGAGGATTCACGCTTCTGTATTTACTGACAGAAGGAATCCTCTTCCTGTACATGTCACTTTACTACCCACCTCCTGCGTTTTATAGCTGCGTTTTTGGTCTTAGAAACGCACCAAAACGCAGCTATAATAACAATTTGCGTTTCTCATTGCGTCTTTCAACATCCCATTGCACTCAATGGATGAAAAACGCGGGAATAATTGACATGCTGCGTTTTTGTGGTCAGCAGCTGAAAAAAAAAACCGCTGTGTGCAGACAGCAAAAATGAAAACTCATAGACTTTGCTGGGGGAAGCAAAGTCATGCAGTTTTCTGGGCAAAAACGCACCTGAAAAACGCACTGTGTGAACTTACCCTTATAGGAAATTTCATAACTGTCCCAAATTCTTATGAAACCATATTCATCACATACTGACTTAGGCTATGTGCCCACGTGGCGTATTTTCATGTAGTTACGCTGCGTTCTGCACCGCAGCGTAACTGCATGCGTCCTGCGTCCCCAGCATAATATATGAAGATTGTGCAGAATCTGTTCTGATTATGGGCTTTATTCTTACATGATGGACTTTTTAACTATTTCCAAATAAACGTTTTTGCATTTTTTTTACTTCTGGACTTCATTGCTGGATTTTTTTTCTAACCCTGGATACAAGTTCTGCTGACGCTTTTGTCTAGGTCCGGTTGGTTGGGCTCCAGGATTAGGTGAGCTGTACAACCTTTTTCTCTTTGTGACTTAAACCGCTGTATCGAATTTATAATATATTTTAGGAGACTGAGTCTGTCCATTTTATTCTGACTCCACCAAAATGGACACAGACTCTGGATCCAACTCCACAGCCCTGCTACAAAGTACTGACTCTGGGGGGCTGGTTACTAAAGTACATCAAGATTTTCAGATTTCTATTTTTAAAACCTTTAGAAAACCATGTACCATTTCATTTTACACTTCACAAAAACTTGCTACTTAGTGTTGGTATATTGCGTAAAATTAAAAACCCCTAATAAAATAAATGTACATGTTATATTAGATTTTTCATGTTCTGACCAGCAGGGGGTGATATTCTCCCACTTTCTCTGCTGTGCAGTCACTGTGTTCTAAGCTTTTGTCTTTCTTTTTCAGGAAGCAATTCTGTCATACAATATTACGTATTCCAAGAAATGGGATTTTACAGCACTATTTGATTTTTGCACAAAGGTAATTTAATTGTAAAGCTTCCTAGTCTTATCAAATATGTACAAATAGGCATATTCCTTAGTTTTAGTTTTGAGCTGTTACTATCCTACACTATTTTGTATTATTACTGTTGTACATTAATGTAAACTATGGCTGGGCAAAGTGCAGCCCGCGGGCCAGATCCGGACCTCTGGCTGCTCCAGTCCTGCCTGCAGCCGAAGGGCTAAGAACAGTGGGCTGCACCGTGCCCTCCTCAATCGCCACCGCTGCCCAATGCCGGATGTCACTGCTGTTTTGCATCCTCAAGATGCAGATATTGGTGACTTCCACCTATCAGCATGAGGCACAGCACACGCAATGATGTGACTTCATCGCGTCTGTTGTGCAGAGCATCTGCATCAGAGACCATAGAAGAGCGCTGATTGCGTGAGGGGAGAATGTTTCTTTTTTTTTTTTTGTTTTGGTTTTTTTTTTTTTCATGTGTGGAATGTTTGCATATATGTAGTATGAAAAAGAAGAAAAAATATCC
Source organism: Anomaloglossus baeobatrachus (assembly GCF_048569485.1). Lineage (NCBI taxonomy): Eukaryota > Metazoa > Chordata > Amphibia > Anura > Aromobatidae > Anomaloglossus > Anomaloglossus baeobatrachus. Next base: position 168,030,669 of record NC_134357.1, read on the forward strand.
AGCTTCCGGAATAATAGTAAAACTGCTGCAATTTTATTTAGGACGTGAAAAATGACACAATGACCCTTGCACTGTCAGAGTGTATCCGTGCATGCCGGACTTTGCCCCAGTAGAGCTGGATCACCTGGTTTCCTCCTCATATATGTAGGAGGCTATATGGGTGCTCATAATGCCTATAAGAGGCAATGTCAGGATCAGAAATGTGTATTTATATAGGAGGCTATGTATTTGAGGCTGTGTGGGGGGGGGGCTCACCTTGTACATAGGTCAGTGTGGGGCGGCTCACGCTGTATATAGGACAGTGGGGGACTCATGCTGTATTTAGAGGGGCTGTGTGGGGGCTCACACTATATATAGAGGGATGTCTGTATACTTAATTCTGCTCAATATTAGTGATACAATTAATAATAATAAAAAGTATAATTAATGTTAATATTGAGCTGAATTAATTTCCGTTGATTGGTTCGGCCCTGCTCACCAGTCACTGTCTTTTTTATGTGGCCCCTTGAGAAAATGAATTGCCCACCCCTAAAGTAGGCAGACTCCTTTTTAAGGTACACGATATGAGGGGCTGCTGATTGAGTCTTGTGTCTAATATACGTTTTCAAAATTGTGTTTGTTGCTTATGGCAACAGTGTTCTACGCACGCGGGAAAACAAAATGGCGGATTCTAATACGATATTCACAGCAACTGAGAGCAGAGGAGTGATAAAATTCATGTTTCTGCAAGGAAAGTCCGCAAACAATATTTATGGTGATATGTCAGACATTGGGGGATCAATGCCCTTCATATTCCACAGTTAAGAATTGGGTTGCCAAATTTAAAACTGGCCACTTCAGCACCAACCAATGATGCAGAACGTCCTGGACGACCGAGATTGATTGTTGTACCGGAGATCGTCGATGCTGTGCACAACCTCATACTGGAGAATCGACAAATTTCAGCTAAAACAATAGCAGACATCATGGGGATTTCCCTTTTTGAACATGTTTGTGTCATTATCCATGAACATTTGGACATGAGGAAGCTATCTGCAAAGTGGGTCCCCAAATGTTTGACAACAGATCAGAAAAGCATGAGGGTGAAAACTTCCCGGTCCATTTGTCAGCGTTTCTGGACTGATAAGAACTTCTTGGATGGACTGGTCACTGTGGATGAGACTTGGATTTTTATATGACCCTGAAAAAAAGGAGCAGTCAAGAGTGGAGGCACAGGGGTTCTCCTTGTCCAAAGAAGTTCAGGGTGCAAAAATCAGCCACTAAGGTGATTGTGTCTCTGTTCTGGGATGAGGAGGGCGTGCTGCTAGTGGACTACCTTCAAAAGGCTTCCACCATCAATGCAAGGAATTACATTGAACTGCTGGACCAATTGAAGGAATCTCTGAAGGCTAAAAGGTGCGGCAAACTATCCAAAAGAATCTTGTTCCTGCAAGACAACGCCTCCGCTCACACTGCACAAGTGACCACGGTAAAACTGTCAGAGCTGGGCTTCCAGCTGGTTGACCACCTACCTTATTCACCAGATCTATCTCCCTCCAACTATCATCTGTTTTCAAACCTGAAGAAACACCTCAAGGGTACCAAATTTCACACCATTTCTGATGTCATGGCTGCTACAGATTACTTATTTGAGGCACAACTGAAATCCTTCTTTTTGCTAGGCTTATAGAACTTGGAATACTGACGTAATACATGTGTTGACATCAGTGGAGAGCATGTGGAATAAATGTAAAGTTTCATCATCCGATCTTTTTTCTTTCTGGATAAAGCCAAAGACTTATCAGCAGCCCCTCATATAAGATGTCAAGTAAAAGTAACATGGTTAAAGTACTGCTGCTCAGCATGTCTGTACCGGTGTGCCACAACTGTTGCTTTCATGATTTTCCTGGTATATGTCTAGATCATGAATATGAGGGAAACACTTCTATTAATTTTGTTTACAGATTTAGTTGTTTTGTTTTCCTTCAAGGCTTAGAGTAAAGGCCGCTTTACACACTGCGACATTGCTCAAGCGATCTCGTTTGGGTCACGGAATTTGTGACGCACATCCGGCTGCTTTAGCGATGTCGTTGCGTGTGACACCTATGAGCGATTTTGCATTGTCGCAAAAACGTTCAAAATTGCTCATTGGTGACATGCCCCCCTATTGTCGATTATCGCTGCTGCAGCTAGCGATGTAGATCCTTATTCCTGTGGCAGCACACATCGCTATGTGTGACACCGCAGGAACGAGGAACCTCACCTTACCTGCGTCCACCCGCATTGAGGAAGGAAGAAGGTGGGCGGGATGTTACGTCCCACTTATCGCCGCCCCTCTGCTTCTATTGGGTGGCGGTTCAGTGACGCTGGTGTGACGTCGTAGTGACGCTAAACGAACCGCCCTCTTAGAAAGGAGGCGGTTCGTCGGTCACAGCGACGTCGCTAGGCAGGTAAGTATTGTGACGGGTCCACGCGATGTTATGCGCCACGGACAACCGATGGGGGCGGGTACGCTCGCTAGCGATATCGGTCACAATATTGCAGTGTGTAAAGCTGCCTTATCGCTACTTTTAGGGATGAAAAATTGCACTCATGATGTCACCCACCATGTGGTCTTTGTGGAGAGGCATGTGTGAACTCGCACATTGACATACATTGGGCATTGTGCTGTCTGCGTGTGGTCTCTTTTGCTCATGCAGACCAAAATTACAATTGTTTGATCCAGGCCTAATCATAGTAATCATTTAGACTTTGCCTGAGCTGTTGTACAATTTAGGATGGGGAAAGCATTATATAAATGTGTGGGGTTCTTTTATGTTTTTTTTTTTTTTGTTTTTTTTATGACCTCAAAAAGCTTTTGTACTAAAGGGGTTGTCTCATTTTATTCCGGAGTGCAGCGCTCCACTGCTTCCTGGTTGCTTGGACTGTAAACTCTTGAAGACTGACATTTTGGATCACTGGCATGGTCAGACACTGGAGCTGGCCGTATCCAGTGATCACATCGGCTTCAGAACGACACATACAGGCTTGAAAGCACAGGGCCTCCGAGCAGGAAATGGTCCCCCATGGCAGATATTTGGGAACGTTTCTGTACTGGATCAGCTCATTACATGTGACTACGGTGGTTTAGTGAGCAGCTCTAATTGTGCAGTTGCCATTCAGAATAATGGGACAGTCTAAGACTATGTGCGCACGTGTGCGCTCTGCACCGCACACAAAAGGTCCGCTTCAGAGCGCAGCTGAAAAGCTCCGTTCTGAAGCGCCTGGTGCCTACAGAACTCGTGCGCTCTGCATGCTGCCTCTCCCTATAGACAGCATGCAGAGCGCACGAAAGAAGTGACCTGTCACTTCTTAGAACGCACGCTTCGGGCAGCAGCCGAATCGCTACGTTCTAATACGCCACGTGCGCACAGCTCCTGCACAATCTTCATAGATTGTGTAGGGGACGCAGGACGCATGCAGTTACGCTGCGGTGCAGATCGCAGCATAACTGCATGCAATACGCAACGTGCGCACATAGCCTAAGAATATCCTGTATGTATATATGCTATAACTGCTGGAGTTGGTAGAGTACCCGCACTCCATGACATCTGTAGAAGTCCTAAAACATTTCTGCGTTTAAAACCCAGGTTGTGATAATGCTACAATCTGTCCTGAAGTAGAAAAGGGAACTGCCTTTCAAAAGGTGCCATCCACTTCACTCCCAGAGAACTGTGAATCCCTTGGGAAATTAGTTTTTGTGTATTTATTTATTCATTCCTTTTGTTTGTTTTTATACCCCCCCCCCCCTTCCCGATGTCAAGTTCCCAAAATTAGGCTTCGACACACTGCAAAAAAACCACAGAGTCTTAAGCGTGTGCACATTTATTTCTGCATCTTTGTAGAAAAAATGCACCATAAAACACTTTTTCTTTTTTCTTTCTTTTTTCTAAATGCATTTTTGATGCAGTTACACATTAGTATGGGTGATATCTGCAGAAATAACACTGAACGACTTGACATTTTGCAGGTTTAAATCTGCACCAAATCTGCAAGTCAAAAAACAGCCGCGTGTGCATGAGACTTGGGCTACTTTCACACATCAGTTTTTTCCCATCAGGTACAATCCGGAAAAAAACGGGTAAAACGGATCCGGTACCGCATCCGTTTTATCCCCATAGATTTGCATTGTTACCGGATTGTACCTGATGGCTTTGCGTTGCATCCGTTTTTTTCCGGATGCGGCAAAATGTATCAAAGCGGCAGCCGGAGGCAACGTGTCTTGCAACGTTTTTTTGTCTGGCAAAAAAAACCCGCATCCGGCCGCTGCGGCGTTTTTTCAATGCATGCCTATGGACGCCGGATGCGGCGCGATGCGGAAAAAACGCATCCGGCCGCCGCATGCGGTTTCTTCCACTGCGCATGCTCAGTAGCGTGCCGCAACCGGAAAAAAAACGGACCGGCCGCATGTAAAAACTTATGCAAAGGATGCGGTGTTTTCGCCGCATCCGTTGCACAGCCTGTGGCTAGGTTTCATAGGAGAATGTTTCTGTGCTGCTGTATTTTAGTACTCATTATAAGGGTACTCTCACATGAGCATATGACTGAAGAGTGCAATGCGAGAAAATCTCTCATTGCACTTGGACAGATGTTATTCATTGAGGGAGAGCTTTTGATCAGCTTTTTCTCATCCAGATTCTGGATGAGCAAAAAGTCGCAGCATGCTGCGATTGTCAGCAAGAGATGTGTCACTGACACCCATACAAATCTATGGGTGCAAGTGAAACATCAGACTGCATTTGGATGTCATCTGAGTGCAGTTTGATAATCGCGTCAGCTGACAATGGAGGAGATGGGGAGAGTGATTCCTCCCTATCCTCCGCAGCTCCCACCCTTTCTTCAGCAGGTGTGATCCGATTGCAGTTACATGACACTCAGCTCACGGTGGGGGTCATTATATCGCATCAGATGCAATCGCATCAAATGCCATACGATCTTGTAAATCCAGCCAAAGTGGGGAAATTATCTCAGCCTTGTGCAGGTCTACAATATCGTGCATTTATGCTGCATATTGCACTGCAGCGTAAACGCATGCGTTCTGCGTCCTCAGCACAATCTATGAAGATTATGCATAATCCATCTGCACGTTGCGTTTGAGAGCGCAGTGATTTGCCTGCTGAAATTTTGATCCAAATCGCTGTGCTCAAAAAAGCAACATGTCACTTATTTGGTGCGCTTTGGATGCTGCTCCCACTCTGTCTATGGGAGAGGCAGCATCCAGAGTGCATGAAATCAGCATCTATTCTGCAGACACACTACATCCATTACGCAGTGTTTCTGCAGCAATTTAAAGCGCACATGCACTGCCAAATCGCTGCAGAATATTTGTCATGGCAGTATGTAACGTGCGCACATAGCCTTAAGGGTGCTTTACACGCTGCAACATCGCGATCTCGTTAGCGATGGGACATGCCAAATCGCAGATGAGATTTGCTGAGATCGCACATGGGTCATTTTTGTAGCGCCGGTCACATGTGCGATCTCGGCAAATCGTATGTGCAATCTGGCGTGTTACATCGCTGGCGATTGTCGCAGTGTGTAAAGCACCCTTTAGACTGATCTTTGGTCTTTGCCATCATGAGAGGTTGGAGTGTGATTGTGTGTAGACAGCTGTCTTTTATACAGGCAATGAGATCAAACCGGTGCATTTAAAGGGAACCAATCGCCAGGATTTTCGTATATAAGCTAAAGCCAGTGCTATACTGGCACTATCGGGTCAAAAGAATTTCAGAAGTTTGGTGTTGCCCTCATAGGAATAGGTTGTCAGAAAAAAAAAAAAAAGTTGTCTTCTAGCAGTCGGGGAAGTGAAAAATGAAGGCTCGAAAATGAAAAATCATCAGTACTTGAAAGAGTTAAAGATGAACAATCTCCAGTGATGTAAAAGGCCTGTCCGAACGCTCATATTGAATACCGGCCATCACCTTGGTGCGTTCCTGTAATGGATGCGCTGCCGTTACGTGGGGAGTAATTTATACTGATGGCGGCTCAATGAATTTATAAGCAGCTCGCGTACTATTGAAGGAATGGTGACGAGATCTTCTCCTGAAGTCTTTTACATGGTTTTATGTTGCTTTGTGCTAATGTCTTTTGGCAATGTCAGATATTTGTGCCCCATGCACACACCGCTTTAATGCAGTTTCTGCAGATCAATGGGAAGCAATCATTTTGAAAGCTTTGGGGTCAATAATGATTGCATTTTGTCCTTGCATATATTGTGCTGTGCACTCGGCTGCGTGCTGCAGAGTCTTCTATGTATAATTACTCATAATCGCCATGAAGATCTAAAAATATCCTCCACCGCTGCTAGTTTTAATTTTTTGTTGTGTTTATGGAGGCTGCTGCCTTGTTAAAGGGAACCAAACATAAGGATTTTGGTATATAAAGGTGCAGTACTGGCACGATCAGGCACAGGCTGTACATACCATTAGTGGGCAGCTCGGATGTTTAGGCTGTGAAATCCAAGTTTGTGAAGTTTGAAATTCATCCACTTTTTGATTGACGTGTGCAATTCTCCAGATGATATCCGGGCGGGTTATGCACATGATTCCCCCCCCGCCGCCTGTTCCTCCCTCTCTCTGGCTGTATGCAAATTTCTCTCTTCAGTTACATGGCATCGGAGTTGGCGCCTGCGCATAGCGCTTACCTCCGGCGCCATGTTTTTGAAGCCCGCATTACCCAGTTGTGTCTCTGAGAGGGCGGTGCATGCGCCCTTGCTTCTTCAGATCTCGTTGTGACAGCGGGAGCGCGCGCGGTGTCACAACAGGACTGGAGAACAGCTGATCTTTACCGATTAGCTGCAGCAGACGTCTGCTACGATATCGTCTGGTGCAGTTAATCAGCATATTTCCCAGAGGGCATTGTTCTAGAATCACTGCGTTGAAAAACACATGATGGTGTCTCCGCGGTGCTGGATGTTGATCTCCCTAAGGTCAACCATCCTTACCTATGCTGCTTCAGTATGTCACAGTAGATGTTGGCCTTCATGTTTTCCTTAATGAACTGGAGCTCCTCACAACCAACAGCACTCATGCAGCCCCAAACTATAAGGCTGTGTGCGCACATTGCGTTTTTTACCGCGGAAACGCTGCGTTTAGAACCGCAGCGTTTCAGTGGCAAATTGCATGCGTTCAGCTTTCCCAGCAAAGTGTATGAGAAAGCCGAAAAATCAGTGCACACGCTGCGTTTCTAAACGCAGCGTTTTGGATGCCAAAAATCGGTGCGGAAAGAAAAGCAGCATGTCACTTCTTTTGTGCGTTGTGGCTGCGTTCTCCCCCCATTGAAATCAATGATGCGGGTCAGAACGCAGCTACACCGCAGTTCGCTGCATTTTTGTTGCGGTCCGCGGGCTTTATCTGCATGCCAGAACGCAGGCATTTACCTGGAAGTGAGGTCAAGAGGTTTCCTGTTGACCTCACTTCCTGGCAAAGTTCAGGAAAGCCGGTGTCTCCAAAGTGCCCTCCCCGACCCCCGCCCCCCCCCCCTCCCGAAAATCCAACATGGCCGCGCGCACAGCAGCGCACCGGCCGCCCTACTCCTGTTTCTGTCGCATGTGCAATAACACATGCGACAGAAAACTGCTCCCCAGGCCCTGCCAGGTCACCCCCTATTCCCCCCGGTGTCCCCCGGTAACCCCCGTACCTGTCACAGCGCTGATCCCCCGCGGCCCCCTCCTCCTTCAGTGTGCGCCGGTCACATGTGCCGAGCAGCTGACGGCTTCCTGTGTTCAGTGTGAGCTGCGCTGGCTGCTGCTGCTCGGCACTGTGCAGCTGTGACCCGGGGAGAGTGGGTGCAGATTCTTTGCACCCACTCTCCCCAAATGGAGGGTCTGCACTACTAGAAAATGGGGGACACGTTCCCTGAGCGTGCCCCCCCATATTCTAGAAGGTCCAGAGGCGACATGGGACGTCAAAAATGGATACTGCGGACCCAATTTTTTTTTTTATTTTCAATAAATTGATCAAAGAGGGAATCTGGTTTTTGGGGAGTGTTTTTTTTCAAATTTTTTTTTTGGTTGTCAATTTTTTTTGCTATTACTGTCAATTAGTTATGTCTGGTATCAAATAGACGCACGCCGTGACATCACTAATTGCTGGGCTTGATGCCAGGTGACATTACACATCTGGTATCAACCCCATATATTACCCCGTTTGCCACCGCACCAGGGCGCGGGATGAGTTGGGGCGAAGCGCCAGGATTGGCGCATCTAATGGATGCGCCATTTCTGGGGCGGCTGTGGCCTGCTATTTTTAGGCCGGGAAGACCCAATAACCATGGCTCTTCCCACCCTGAGAATACCAGACCCCAGCTGTCAGCTTCAACTTGGCTGGTGATCTAATTTGGGGGGACCCCAGGTGTTTTTTTTTTTTTTTTGTTTTTTTTTTAATTATTTATAAATAAAAAAAAAAAAAAAGCAGCTTGGTGAGCCCTTCAAATTGATCACCAGACAAGATGAAGCTGTCAGCTGTGGTTTACAGGCTACAGCTGTCTGCTTTACCCTGACTGGCTATCAAAAATAGGGGGGACCCCATGTCATTTATTTTAATTATTTTTTTTTTTGGGCTAAATACAAGGCTAGGCACCCTTTAGTGGCACGTGAAAGGCACTAAAGGGCGCCAGCTTAGAATATGCAGGGAGGGTGGGACGTTATATATATGTTTGACATCCATTGGCACATTTTAGGCTGTGTGCCCACAATCAGGGTTTGCAGCGTTATGGGCGCAGAGTGTTTTCCCTGCATCCATAACGCTGCGTTGTGCAGTAGAAGCACAGTGGAAGGAATTTTAGAAATCCCATGCCCACTGGGCTTCTCTTCTCCGCAGCATAAACTGACCTGTGGTGCAGCTTCTCGAGCCTCAGCATGTCAATTTATGCATCTGCACCCACTCTCCCCGGGTCACAGCTGCACAGTGCCGAGCAGCAGCAGCAGCAGCCAGCTCACACTGAACACAGGAAGCCGTCAGCTGCTCGGCACATGTGACCGACGCGCACTGTGAAGGAGGAGGCCGCGGGGGATCAGCGCTGTGACAGGTACGGGGGTTAACGGAGGACACCGGGGGGAATAGGGGGTGACCTGGCAGGGCCTGGGGAGCAGTTTTCTGTCGCATGTGTTATTGCACATGCGACAGGAGTAGGACGGCCGGTGCGCTGCTGTGCGCGCGGCCATGTTGGATTTTCGGGAGGGGGGTCGGAGCGGGCACTTTGGCGACATCGGGGGCTTTCCTGAACTTTGCCAGGAGGTCAACAGGAAACCTCTTGACCTCACTTCCAGGTAAATGCCTGCGTTCTGTATGCCGACAGCCCGCGGACCGCAACAAAAAAGCAGCTAACTGCGGTGTAGCTGCGTTCTGACCCTCAATGATCAGTGTGATGGGGTTTAACTTATGAACTCAGTGCAAACCCTTTAATGCAGCATAAGCTGCCCTCCGTACTTCCTCCTCAGTGGCGTCATAGGGGATTTCTTGAAACAACATTACAACCGCTAAATCTAATATGGCATATTTTTATTTTTTATTTATTTTTAAATAGTAAAATAGTTTAAACATATTGAAGTCCACATAACATTACACATACTCTGAATAAGGATCCTGACGTTGGGCCATTTCAGTGGGTGTGTGAGAGGTAGACATAGACCTGATTGATCTGAGCGTTAAGCACATGTCCTACTCGGTTACATACAGATGATGAATGGACCTGTGCTGCATGGCTGGCTGCTGCTTCTATCACACATCGGCCGCATTAGCCGGGGACTGTAGCAGGTTTTGTAGCCGCCAATAATATAAAGCTGCTGCTGACAGCATGACTCCTTGTTCTTTATTCTGGGCCCAAAGACAAATGTCTTTTCTGCTCCAGCTTGTCCCACAAATGTGAAGCCAGGAAAGCCTTGTGATCTCACTAATGCCCCGGCCATTACTGCACCATGCGCTGCGCAGTGTAGGACTCCGGGAGGTGACGGAGGCTTAGTTCTAATACAGCGTAGAAAAGCCTCCTCTGATTCCACATACTAGATTCGGAGGCTTATGTCCGGTCTGTGTCCTGTGACTTGTCACTACATTAATACTGGATATTATTCATTCTTGCATGCATTTTTGGAGCCCTCCAGGATTTTGTGAAGTAACAATATGACAGCTCAGGTCTGTAAATCTGATTATGCCTGACATTTTTGTTGGTCATATTAAAGGGGTTTGACTCAAGTTCTTAAATGGGTAAAATTGCAAAGTATGTGTAAAAACAATTAGCTTTGCAACTTGGCTCTTATTAAAAATCCTTTCTGCACTCAAGAACAGAGGGACTTTTCTATTCTGCAGGTAATTGCTGGGTTTACCGGCCGCCCTGCAGTCTGTGGCTGGTTACCTGTGCTGCTCTGATCTCTGGATCTTCTTCCATGCTGCAGAGGCATGGCTGCTCCTGCTGGAAACCTGGGGGAGCACGCTGTTCTGACCAGCCGTACGCCCCATGCTAAACACGAGGTCGGGAGGCAGGAATGGTGCGCTCCTGAACGAGGATTTTAGAACAACCCTTTAAGGTGAATGAAATGAGCCACAACACCCTGCACAGCCACAAGTACAGATGAGCTGTTGTTCGTCTATGAACGGTAAAGGCAACCCTTAATTATGCTGATCTGTGGCGGTAATAGGGGACAAACCCTCATTCTTCAGACATTTATAGGATTAAGCCATCTTGATCAAAATGTTAGCGACCCCCTTTAAGATATGTGCACACAGGAGTCTTCCGCAGTATAGACTGTAGGGATTTGTACATTCAGGCAGGCATTAGGCAGTGTTCACACAGGCAATGCAGCTTTATTACTTTCATAAAACTTGAAGGGAATAAAAAAAACCACCTCTGCTGGGCACAAAGGTATAACCGGAAATAAACCAGTTCATTCAGCAGACTTATAGGTCAGTGCAGCTCACACATACAATTTATAGTCCATTTTCCTTGAGCAAATTTTCCGCAAAATAGTGGTACTGTCCTACCAATCTGTGTCACATTTAGTCTGAGCTCCTCTAGCCTCCAGCACCAACAGAAGTGTTTAAGTCCACATTACACCACCTGGATACTGAGCAGTTTCCACACCCTGCACTCTGCTCAATGCCGAGCAGATAGTGATCAGGGATCACTACCATGCTCTACAGCTCTGTATTCAAAATGAGCAGGTAGGACACGCTGATGGCTTTAACTCAAGTACCGAGCAGAACGAAGGTCAATGGGAAACTCGAGCATTTTTCCTGAAAATCTTCTGGAAAAATGCTAAGGTTCCAATTGACTGACTTCCATTGTACTCTGTACACGAGCCGTGCCAGTTGGAGCACCCAACCTGTATATTTTGAGTGTGGCGCATGGTAGACAGTCTTGCAGAATCCTCATTGCTCTGACAGTCGTGTTGTATTTTAGATCAGGCATCCCAAGATCATGCTTGCTATCAAGATCCCCCATGAACCACCAATGAAATGTAGAGTTTGGAAATAGTAATAAATATTGGTCTTAGTTCTGACAATAGTTACTGTGACCCACTATCAATCTGCACCTTATTCATATAAATAAAAATTGTTAGGGATTATGTTGGGATTATACTGTATTTCTTTATCGTTCCTATGGGAGACCCAGACCATGGGTGTATAGCTACTGCCCCCGGAGGATACACAAAGTTACCACACTCAAAACGTGTAGCTCCTCCCTCCTAGCATATACACCCCCTGCTAGCCAGTTTCATTCTTTGTGTCAGGAGGATCACACACACACATGCATCCTTTTTTGATTTTTCATTTTTTCTAAAGATTTGGAAGAAAAGCGGGTCCACTGGACTCCCGGCATGTCCCTTCTCACCCCCCTGGCGGCGGTGCTGTTAAGGTTGACTTCAGGGTAGGAGCCCTTCATGCCGCGCTCCTTCACCATCCCTTAGGGGCTCTGGCTTGAAGTTAGAGCCAACACGGTTCTCACTGCCTTGCAGGAGACCGGCCTCCATCCGCAGCCCTTTTGCAGGACCCTGCTGGACGGAGCACTGAACCCCCACCCCACCAGGGACTGGGCCCTGCGTCTCAAAGCTAAGTATAGAGACGTTATTCAGAGGGTCCTTCTGCAATGTGGGGCACTTTTATTGGGGGGGACAGTGATTTACTTTGATAATGCTGCTTTTTACTGTGTTTCCGGCCGGTTCCACGGTTTTTACTGAGAACCGCGCCGATGATGCCTGATTGTCGGCCGCATGCATAACTCTAGGCCCCGGCTTCAGCCGCGGCCTAGTTTCGTTTCGTTCCCCTGCATGTCAGTCATGCAGGGGGACACTGCAGCGCCGCCCGCCGGCCGCTCTGCACAGGGGAGGACACTCCTTTTTGAGGAGATGATTCCCTCCCCTGTACATCTCCTTAGCCCTCCGATTACCGCTCCTGGGTTAACCCCCGCCCCCCCCCCCCCTCACTCTGGCGCCATTTTCTCAGCGTTCTTAGTACACTGGTCGGCGCTGGCTGCTCTGCAGTGCAGAGGGAGTGAATATCTGGCTGGGGGTCCAGGCTTGGAATCCGGAGGGCACTCATAATAGCGGCCTGATAAGTCACAACCTCTGGTTGTGCACTTTTATACACTCTCAGGGCATTCTGAAGGAGTTAATTCTTTATTATAGAATCTCCTCCTCAGCAGCATGTCTCACACTAGGAGCAAAGCTCCAAGGCTGTACACTACATGTTCTGCATGTAAGCTCATATTGCCTGAACCGGCACAGACCCACACTGTAATGGTTCTTATGTGGTGGTGCCTCAGCCTGGAGTCTCCCCAGGCTGAAACTCTGTCTTGGGTATTCTAGACATTCTAGACAGAGCCCCCACCCCTGCAGCATGTCTCACAGAGCGAGGCTGCAGGCTGTTTTTATTACCCGCTGCAGGTAGTCTCGTACGGCTGTACCGAGCTCATAACCATCTGTGGCCCCTCAGCTTGGAGGCTCATTATTGGTCCCTCCAGCTGCTCCGGTTTCGGTGGCTGACCCCTGGGGGAATCCTATTTCCAGGGGTCGGCTGTCCCGGCATCTTCTGAGCATGCAGCCCCCTTTTCAGGGCGTTTTCTGCTTCAGCTCGCTCAGCAAAGCTCACAAGGGACTCTCCTTCTGGGCTCAGACCCCCGTCCCCCTGACAGGGAGACGCAGGGTCCCCTGTCCTCCCCGTCCCGCAGCTCCCATTACGAGCTGACTCACTGGACGAGGAGGATGTCTCTACCAGGGCCTCGGACGCTACTTTATGTACATTGATCCGTCCGTAGGTGACGCAGATGCGAATGATTGGATTGCGTCCATTATACTTGTACTGGACCTCCATCCGCCTGTATCAGGGGAGTATTCCCCGCTGGCAGAAAGGCATCAGTATACCTTTAACAGGACGAGGAGTGTGTTCCTTAAAGGAGTTATCCGACATACA